>NC_057805.1:349652279-349788289 GCF_018294505.1 Triticum aestivum | reverse complement strand
AATCTAATCCTGGAGACCTTTTACTATGTGAGGGCAGGAAATCTAATCCTGGAGACATTTTACTATGTGAGGGCAGCAAATCTAATCCTGAGACCTTTTACTATGTGAGGGCAGCAAATCTAATCCTGAGACCTTTTACTATGTGAGGGCAGCAAATCTAATCCTGGATACCTTTTACTATGTGATGGCAGCAAATCTAATCCTGGACATACTCTATTGACTTGTCCACCAGCCGCCACTTTCTATCCTTTTTTTAACCAATAATAGATCTGTTCCTTATCCAGTTTGTACTGCGTTTTCCCATTATTTCCCTTTTCAACCAAGAGACCGGTTGGGTATCCGGTCTCTACTACTTTCACCATATTATTTCCTCTTTGAATCAAGTCCTAGATTCATGCTACAACTTTCCCCCCTTTCTTCGTTGTTTGAACAAAGCCCTAGATTCGAATGCATGAAGTAGCTTTACCTCTAATAATACTAAAAATTTAGGTGGCTTTGGAAGAGCTGATGGGAGTAGAAAAAGATGCACATGCAGACACGTGGGGGGCTGGGGCAGTAGAGCAAGGCCGCTTTCGAAGAACTTATACCTAAGGGTTGCCGGGATGTCGGCGGCAGCAGGTCGGATCTGCGGACAATACGGCAGGGAGGAAGAAGGGTCGGAGGACCTCCCGAGCCGGCGCTGTGTCGGAGAGAACGGCACGGGCAGAGGATCGGGCCCCTTCGGCAGCTGTGGGTTTCCTCCCTCGGCGGTGATGATCGCATGAACGATGCACCTTTTAGTCCTCTACACACACCGGCCGAAGGGATCCGGCCGGATCTGTGACCAGCGGTGAGCAGAGAGAAAATGTCGCTACCGCTGTCTTGTTTATATCTGGAGAGGATGAGAGAATGAAGAGAGCAACCCTAGTAAAGCAAGCGCTCAGGCCCCTGCGTCCATATATAGTGGAGTGATTATCTTTTTTCTCTCCACAACAAGCGTTTCAATTTGTGTACGTGGCACTAAAGAAAAGAAACTCTCTATTTAAGGTGACTACTGTACGACTCCTACTTACTACTAGTAGTACTACAGTATTGTTCACTTGTGCTCCCCACCCCTCCATTCATTGAACAACCCCACGGGTGAATAAACATACAGTAACTACTGTATTTATATAGAACGAACAAGCTCGAACTATTTTCGCGTAGTTAAAAGTTGAGGGCGGGGCTTTTCCCGGGCAGTACGCGTGACAGTTTTCGGGTAGGCGGTTTGACAGAGAGGCGAGGAGGGTGAGAAGGTGGGGCTATGCGATTTGACGGCGCGTTCCTGCTGGAAAGACTTGTGATATGACCACTCACTATAGTCATGAATTACTGGCGCTCCGACCGGGGTGATGCCCCCCTTCCGTTCCGCGCTCTAATCTGGTGCATGACACGTCGACCCGGATGCTGGCTCTCCCACATGTCGGAGTAGTAAGAAGGAGCAAAGAATGATGCGGTATATAGTAGTACTATACTACAGTACTACTCAGGTCGGAGGAGTGCGAACCACGGCAGCCCAGTGAACCAGCAGTGCGAACCACGGTAGCCCAGTGAACCAGCAGTAGAAAACAATGTGGTGATATGGCCATAAAAAACAATGTGCTACGGTCCACACTGTAGCATGTACAGTAACACTCCTCTTTGTTTGGATCCCTGAGTTAGAGCTAGTTTGGGTTGAAATAGCCTCAAATTATCGAAACAAGAGGGGTTAGTTTGAGCTAGTTTGCTCTAACCCAGCTAAAAAAACTAGCCCGGTGGAGAGGTTCTAATTGGGTTAGTTATCCTCGGGCCCACTAAAAGAGAACTAAAAAATCTCCCCTGCCCGCACCAGATCGCTCCCCCCTCTCGCACGACTCCTCTCTGTTCCCCATAGGGCCGCTCGCCCTCTCTCTCCTCCGGCCGCCCTCTCCTTCCGGCCTCCGCCGCCCTACTCCGGTCGGCCTCTCCCTCCGGCCTTCGAAGGTCGCCCCGCTACCCCTTCACCAGTCGTTTTTCTCCCTCTGTCGTGCGCGGCGGCAGCGCATCTACCAGGAAGGTCGCGACAGGGGTGAGTTTGTTCGTTACTTCTTTGTCTCACGGCCATATCATTGATCTTGCTTGCTCTAGCGCTAATTCTGATTTAGAAAAGTAGATCCTGATCAAACTTGGTATAGATTTGTGGTGCACGCATGGAATTGTTTGATGCTGCTTGAGGAGGTAATAAATCTTTCTAGAGGCCCAAAGATTCAGGTCACCTTTCTAGGTATTTCAATTTCAGGCTTGCATTATTTCTAGAGGCCCAAAGATTCAGTTCACCTTTCTAGGTATTTCAATTTCAGGCTTGCATTATTTCTAGAGGCCCAAAGATTCAGTTCACCTTTCTAGGTATTTTAGTTTCAGGCTTGCATTATTTCTAGAGGCCCAAAGATTCAGTTCACCTTTCTAGGTATTTCACTTTCAGGCTTGCATTATTTCTAGAGGCCCAAAGATTCAGTTCACCTTTCTAGGTATTTCAGTTTCAGGCTTGCATTATTTCTAGAGGCCCAAAGATTCAGTTCACCTTTCTAGGTATTTTAGTTACAGGCTTGCATTATTTCTAGAGGCCCAAAGATTAAGTTCCCAGTCGGCGGCAAGCGGCCCTGCTACGGTGTCGACCTCAACTCGCAAGGGCCAGCGTCGGAGGGGTTCCCGGGGCTTGGGCTCTATTGAGCCTTCCTCCAGAGCGACGATGGCGAGCTCCTCCCTCGGTGCGTGAGGGGCTCCGGGCTCCCTCCCTATCGTGAATGACTTCCGTGATGAGTTAGCTCATTCTTTGTTTCATGAAGTGTTTTTTTATTTTGTGAAGCTTGATTGATGGCTTGTATGTTTAAGTGGGATATCTCATTTGTATGGACAAAGTAAAAATTATCATGTTTTGCATGCTTGATTTGTATAGATGGTTCGTTTATGTCAATTATGAGCGGGAGGAGGCCACAGAAGAGCCAGCCACACCAAGAGGGTGCTTGGATCCAAGGGACTTATTTTAGTCTGACTAAAAATAGTCTCTTTAAGAGGCTAAAGTTCCAAGCACCCCTGACTAAAGAGGGGCTAAAACTAGTCTTGAGACTAAAAAAATTTAGTCAGGGGTACCCCTACTAAAATGTGGATTAGTCCTCTCTCTCCTCATTTAACTCCTCTCCTTTAACACAGGCGAGTTCTGGATTGGAGGGTTTGGAGGATAATAAATGCTCATTAACTTGATTTTAGTCTCTTTAGTATTTGGATCCAAGCATGGGTGAGGCTAGCAAGTTTTAGTCGGGCGTTGCTAATTAGCGCTCGCGCGTCGGAGCGCTCGCTTTCCGACCAGCCTTTGTATTCCAGATTGAAGCGGTTCCATGTGTTGTTTCCTTTTCCTTTATTTCCTTTTTTTAATTTGCATGCAAACCGTAAACACAAGTAAGGCCCAGGAAACAAAAGTACGATGCATGCAGCCACCCACCCCCTTAAAATCAGGGGGAGAGATTAAAGGGAGGAGAGAGAGAGAGAGATTAGAGGGAGATCTCAGGGGAAGAGAGAGAGATTTATTTGAGGAAAGACCCCACGGTTGGATTAGGGGGAGATTTATTAGGAAAGAAAGAGGGTCCCACGGTTCCAACAATTCCCACATGGGAATCGAGCGTCGCAGCGCTCGCTCGCCAAGGAGTAAATCCGGTTTTAGTCCCACTACTTTTAGTCATGGAACTAAAACGTATCCAAGCACCCTCCAAATCCGGCAGGAAATAGGGTCCAAAGTAGTCAAATGATTGAGATAGAGCATTTATTGTCAATCTAACCCTGCCATCCATACACCTCTTTGGTTTAGAGTTAGTTCAGGGTTAGAATCTAACTCTAACCTCTAACTGAGTTAGAGTTCTCCTCGTCTCGGTTCATCGCCATCATACTTTCCCCATTCCTGTGTTTTCAGTATCCTGCGAATCGAAGAGGCCCTTTTTTGCCGGAAAAATCAAAGAGGCCCTTAGACTGGTTTCGGTCCGGTCATTTTTTATAAACGTGTTATGTCCAAAATTTAATGAACGTGCTCCGGTTTCCATGAAAATAATCCGGTTTCATGTAGTAATTCATTCATTTATTTATTCTTCTGCGGGGGGTTTGCATGTAATTCGTGAGGTCTGAAATGTAAAGTACCCCGGCATATGCTCCGAGTCGTGCATGCACTATGGCCCAGATGCTCTATGTCCCACATGTCGGCGAATGGGAGCACGTGGAAATAGCCTAGGAGTACATATAGGAGGATAAATGCGTGAAATAATATGTACTGTGAAGCGTAGCCGCGGTTCGAAAAGGAGACCTAAAGTGATGACAGCTATAGGTCGCACGCACCCAACTAGTGGTACTAGACATACGACTAATTTTTCCCTCCAAAAAAAAGAGGCACGAGTGCTCAGTACTCCTATTCTATAAACACGAGTCCCATCTGACAACAGCGTCCGTGCTACAGCTAGCTCTCCTCCCTCGTTTCTCTCTTCTAGTAATTCTAAACTCGGCCGACGCCCGGCGGGCGGGGTGGGTTTGCTCAACTGCGGCCCCACCTCACAGTGAAAACGTTACGACTGGAATAAAAATGCCATATACTCCCTCCGTTCATAAATATAAGCCTTTTTAGATACTATTTCAAATGGAATACAGCATACAGATGTATGTAGACATAGTTTAGAGTGTAGATTCACTCATTTTGCTCCGTATGTAGTAGTCACCTGCTGGAATCTTTAGAAAGACTTATATTTGGGAACGGAGGGAGTACTATACTAATAAAACATTAAGGCCACGAGGCGATGCAGTGCTGGTTACAGGAGGCAAGAAGAGATGCATCCATCGACGACGTCCACCTCATCGACTCAGGGCGCCGGCCCACCGAACGGCGCCTAAGTAGCAGCGGCTTTCGTGGCCAGGTCGACGTGCTTCTGAACAATGGCGTCCAAAGATTCCAGCCGCTGGAAGAAGGCCAACGTCTTTCTGTCCTCGCTTGCCTTGTAGTGGCCTATGTAGACGATTTCCTTGTAGACATGGATGTGCAGGTCGACGGTTTCTTGCATGGCGAGGTGCTGCGCGGCGAGCGCGGCCTCGAGGTGCACATTCTTCGTCGCGACCTCCGGCACCTGCAGGGCCACCATGGCTTGAAAGAGTTCGTCACCATGGAGGCCGATGAGGGTGGCAGGCAATGAGGAGCCTGGGCGCGCAGGCTGGAGCAGTACGGCAAGGTCGTCCGCGCGTTTCTTGACGGCGGTGAACTTGCGGATGGAGTTGACCACCATGTCGTCCATGCGAGAGGCGAAGCCGGCGTCGGCGAGGGCTACGATGCCTGCGGTCGCCAGCACCGTCTGGAAACGCTACGCGGTGCGGGGCCGCAGGCTGGCGCCTTGGATGATTTGGCACAGCCGACTGCCGCTCGCGTCCATCGCCTCCATAGGTGCTTGTGGCTTCTAGTCACTTGGTCTTGGATTGGAGTGAGCAGTGTTGCGCAGAGACTTGGGAGTAGATGGATTGGAGTGGTGGGGCGCCTTTATTATATGAGAGTCCAAACTCTGTTGCATTCACATCGTGCTGGCTCTATTCTGCTTCTCCAATTAATTCCCTCTGCATGTAATTGAGGATGCATCATTGACCGTTCAACGTCTCGGGAACCGCTACCCTCTCCCTCCTTGGCATTCAAGCACCTATGGACCCGTCGACGACGAGGTGCCTATGGTGACTTCGTAAATTTCAAGATGATAGTGCCGTGCGTGTGTGCGTTCATAGGGGTGAGTGTATGCGCGTGTATATGAGCGGTTGCGTCTGTACTGTGTAAAAAAACGTAAATGCGTGTCAAAAAGAGACTAGTCAGTATACTCAATATTGTGCACCTCGGAGAGGAAAACGATAGAACTAGTACGTATTTATTTACGGTGCAGATTCACTAATTTTGCTCCATATGTACTCCGTCTCGGTGTAGTATAGTCACTTGTTGAAATCTCTAGAAGGGAAAATACTCCTTTCTGGTTTACAGGGCTATACTAGCAAGTAGTTGTACGTACTAGTACAATAGTGGGCTCACATAGCAATTTTGTCTCATGCAAGAGCCTGGCTATATGCGTGCTCCAATGTTCGCAACTGCAACGTTCGGTTTGCGCTTGGCTCTTCGCCTCTTCGAGAAGACGAACAATGATGTTACTACTACTGCTTCTACAGTGTCGAATCGACTGCTGCATGTCCGTCCACCGCGAGCGGGACGGATAGCTAGTTGTAGAAGTACTACTAAGCAAAAGCCTGTCTTCGTTTGCGAGCAACCGCGCGCATGGGTGAGGGAGAAGACGTGTAGTAAAATCAAGCTTCTCCTCGTTGTACGAGTTGACGCGACACATCATAGCACTGGCCCCACATGCTTGCCTCTAAACTTGGCTGAAAGACCCGCAGTGTACAATATATTTGCTGCAACCTCTAACATTTACCCACCACAAATTAAAATATATGTGGCCGTGCATCGTTCTGATGCAGAGGCCGGGGAGTCCCCCCTTTTCGAAAAAAACAAATTAAAATATATATTCCTGTCTTGACCAGATGAGCGTGCAAACTACAATCACCAGGGTGTCAGGTAGGGCCAGAAGACTATTTTAATTTTTTTAAAGAACTTCGAGACGGTCACATAGCATGGAGCCGACCCCAACGATTTTAAGCTTACAGGCACGGTACATGCTATCCTAGACTACTCTACACATGAAACTGCCACACGAGCGTCCGGGCTGCGCTTGGCTCTTCGCCTCTTCGGGAAGTCGAACAATGATGGAGTACTACTGCACTGGAGGAGTACTACAGTACACTTCTGGCCATCTGACACCGATTGAACTGCTGCATGTCCACCGTGTGCGGGAGGGAGAGCGTGTAGCGAAAGCTTCTCCTAGTCTTGCCAGCCACCACGCTCATGGGCGAGGGAGGGACGCTCCTGCCTTTGCGTGTATGACAGGTGGGCCCGACAGGTGTGTGGCCAACCTGTCATACAGCCAAAGGCAGGTGCAGTTAAGTCCGTGAGGGAGAGGATAATCAAACTTCTCGTTGATGTACGAGTTGACACGACACATCAAAGCACCGCACTCGATATATTTCAATAATTTGCGTTTACCGATGCATTAATTACAACGCATGCATGCATGCCGTGACTCTCCTTTTGATAATTCCATGTGTTGATTTAATGCACCTTGAAGTAGTATAAAATATGTGACGGTAAAGCTTTGTAATACCCCGGCCCAAGTCGAGAGATGGTTGTGCACGAGGAGGGTGAGATCATGCAGACCGAACAGGACCCGACGATGGAGCTCTCAAAGGTCTCGATGGACCTCACCGTGCTCCACTGCCCCTTGTGCCTCCGCCCCTTGACGCCTCCAGTGTATGAGGTTCGAATACACCTCGTCCGTTCGGCTGATTGATCAAGCTGCAGGTTTCTTGATTGATGTGCTGTTCGATTGATTTCTGCAGTGCAAGGGAGGGCACCTGGCCTGCGCGGACTGCGGCATCGAGCGCCCCGGGAACCAGCGGCAGTGCCAGAAGTGCGAGCGCGGCGGTTGCTTTAACGTGCGGAACATGACGGTGGACCCTGTCCTTTCATCGGTGAGGGTGGAGTGCCCGCACGAAGGCTGTGGGCTCTACGTCACTTACCACAAGCTCGCCGATCACCAGAGCGTGTGTCCGCTCGCGCCCTGCAAATGCCCCGTGCCCGTCTGCGGCTACGAAGGCCCGCCGCCGGTGCTCTACCACCACATCAGCACCGCGCATCCCATGCCCGTGCACAGGATCCAGTACGGCAAGGTGCTCCAGCTGCAAGTGCCACTGTCGGAGCCACGGCTCTTGCTGTTCGCGGAGGAGGACCGCCGGACGTTTCTCTTGGTCGGCGGCGTGCTCGACATCGGCGCGCCTATCGCCGTGTCGGTCGTCTGCATCAGAGCGGGGGCGTCCCCACTGCCGCACTACGTGGCCAAGCTGTGGGCGAACGGCCCGCCGGGGGAGCCCAAAGGCACGACCGACGCCGTCAAGGTGGAAATGGAGGTGACAAGCAGCAAGGATCCCGGCGACGTCGACGTGCAGGAGCTGACCTTCTTGACAGTTCCGCCCAAGCTGCTGGCCGGGCTAAGCTTGTGTCCCTCCACATTCAGATTGACAAGCTCACGTCCTAAATGTTTCTACAGTGCCTTCTGTTTATCTTAGTAATATGCTAATATAGGGATTACCTTGGTCTACTTTAGCTTAAGAAATGGTGGGTTTTGGTGGCGATGCAGCAATTACTTCGACATCAGATCAGTAATTTCCAACAGTCGAACGGATATTTTGTGTCTGTTGGATATAAAGTTCCTTTGGGTAAGAAGTACTACTTGTCATCAAAATGGATAAAAGGATATGTATGTAGACGTATTTTAGTTCTAGATACGTCCCTTTTTATCCATTTTGATGACAAGCACTCCCTCCGTTCCACAATACATGCCTTCCATTTGTCAAAATATAGATGTATCTAGACATGTTTTAGTATATAGGTACATCCATGATAGAGCCAATCGGATGGTTGAGAACACTACAATTCGTAGCTACAGATGCGTGTGTGACTCCCAGATGCAGAGGCCGGGGGTCATCATCCTCCTTTTCGAGAAAAAACAGACGCGTGTGTGAGAGGACGAGTGCGTGCGTGCACCTCTTCTCTTCCTGTATAACGTACTACTAAACTCAGAGTACAAGTTTTTGTGGGTGGCACGATGGTGCGTGCGAGAAGTCCCGAGAGATAGGTTTAATGCGTCTGAAAAAAAGACTAGCCTAGAGCTCGCCACGCGGCTATTCCTGTCGAACGCCCCATTAACCGTAAGATATGTATACGACGGTGCCAGTTATTGCACGTACACAGCAGTACTCCCTCCTTTCCGGTTTATAGGGCTTAATTCAAAAATCTCACCAACCAAGATGGTGAGTGGTGGAATATTTTTTGTAGTTTGCAAAAGCACCTAATTAATGCTCTTGTTTTTCTCAAAAAATTATGTTTATCAATGCATTAATTGCAATGCATGCATGCATAAAGTACATGCATTGGTCAATTTTCTCTTAATACTTGCATGCAATGATTTAATGCACCTTGGAATCTGAACATGTGTTGGGGAACAACCAAATTGAGCCTTATAAAATGGAAAAACTAAAATTTTGAGATAAGCCCTATAAAACCGGAAAGGAGGGAGTAGAAAAAGAAGTACTCCATCCGGGAATAGTGCCGCACTTCGAAACTAGAACCGTCAATAAATTTTGAGCTTGCGTCTCGTCACATTCCAAATTACTCCACGCTATATTGAATTGCAAACCTGTTCACACCGATCACAACCTAAACGGTTTCCCACTTAGGAGCGTATTAGTACCACGCTATATTGAATTGCAAACCTGTTCACACCGATCACAACCTAAACGGTTTCCCACTTAGGAGCGTATTAGTACTCGGTTATAAATACTAGTATGCCAAGATGACTGCACATTCCTCCTCAACTCCTCATCCACAAAAACAAACAAGTCATTCAGCATCCTTCCCTTGCGTCTGCCATGGCCAGCGTGAGTTCTGGGTCGAGAGATTGCCACCAGGGAGAGGCGAGCATGGAAGCGGAAGCACGAGAGATGTCCCGCCTCGCTGCGAGAGCAGCCGACATGTCCCGCCGCGCGGAAGTAGCAGCACAGAGGTCCCGCCGCGCCGCTGAAGCAGCACGGAGGTCCCGCCGCGCCGTCGATGCAGCAGACTGGTCCGGCCGCGCCGCGAAAGCAGCAGAGATGTCCCGCCGCGCCACGAATGCAGCAGAGATGTCCCGCCGCGCCGCGGCGGCCTGGGAAAATTTCTCGCGGGCAGGCGACGACTGTTACAGGCGCATGCATGCGATCGTCCATAGCCAGATGGATCAGATCTCCGGCTGGGCGAGGTTGCAGGACGACATGAAAGCCTCGTTTGAACAGGCTACCGGCGTCATCCGGCAACTAAGGGAGGGCAATGAGAGGCTCCGGGCCGAGCGCGACCTGCTGAGGGAGAAGATCGTCCGAAGTGCAGACCAGCAGGAGGAGACCAGTGCCTTGTTGAAGAGGACCGGCGTCATCGTCAAGAAACTTATGGACGAGAATGACATGCTCCGCAACGAGCGCCAAAGGCTGGTGGAGGAATCCGTGGATGTTCTCAAGCAGCGTCTTGAGGACACGAAAGAGCTCATCGCCGCTCGCCGCGGAGACTAGTTCCCGCGGCCTGCAGCAACGCATCAAGAAAGTAGAGATCAGCGAGCCAGATCCTTGTCTTCCTTCTTCTTTTGCCCTTGTGTATTTCGGGCGTAGCCGCATGTGGCTTTTTTAATTATCTTTCTAATTATGTAAGACAATTAATCGTCCTTATCTTTCTGTGGAAGATCAATGTTGCGAGGCTGGAATGAAGAAAACTCTTGCTGTGGCGACCCTGGCGTTGCTGTTCTTCTAGTTGCTGCTGGGCTTCCTTCAGTTTCCTGGTTTCTTTTGATGTAATAATCGGTTTAGGATGTGGATTGTGTCGTCGGTTGTGAAATGTTGGGTTCTAGCGCGGATGTTTGGCCTTTGTTGGCCTCTTGGGATGTTGCGATTTCAATCTGGTAGCTTTTAGTCCTTCGTGTTAGGCTGGAGTTGTGCTGAACTTCTTGTGAATTGTGGTGGTTTTCAGTAATGAAAATCGGAAGGGGCAAGCCCTTCTTTGATCAAAAAAAATTAATCGTCCTTATATATTCATCAGTCTTGCTATAAGTCGCAGTAGATGCTATATAGGTCCGTCGGATCTTACATCAAGATCCGTGCTTTCAGATTTTCTTTTTTCTCTCTTAAATCTCAGTCGAGTGAGACATAGCCACGCCATTAAACAGAGGCTCGGGCGCCATTAATGGAGACCTTGGGAGAGAGGTGGACGGCAGATGGAGGTCAAAGGGCTCTCCTCCCGATAAGCACGCGCAGGGGTCTGATCGCACGCCTCTCGTACTCAAATAGCTACCCTGCACGGCGCCTCCTAGCTAATAAAAAATGGGGACGCGTGGCGGCACGTAAATGGTACTAGTAAGTAGAACGCCCATGGTTTCAATAATACTTGTGTTTCCGATTGTAACGTGACAGCACTTGTTCCAAAATGACTTTGTTGATTGTTAATGTGTGCGCCTTCGCAAATCGGACTGCAAATTTACCACAGCATGTTGGTGCCATGTCATGGCACCAAGCCAAGTTTCATTATTTTCGTGCGTGTTTTGGATTTACAGGAATTAAAAACTAACTTTCTCAATGTTTCCAACCCAGCCACGACGCCTAGAATTTTGAATTTCATTCCTATTTCTTGCATGGAACCTAGAAATTTACCCGAGGACACACATGTGATTTTTCAACCAACTTTGGTGCACTGGAACATGTGCTTGTATTTCAAATTTGAATTATGCACACAAAGGTGACACGTTCCCTCCCAGAACCACGAGCCTTCTTGAGAGAAGCTCCGATTTGCAAGAAGCTTATACCAAAATTTGTTCTTTATCCCGCCAATTTTTTTACCACGGCATGGTACTACCATGACATGACACCATGCCAAGTTTCATGATTTTAAAACCAAGTTTCTCAATGTTCTTGACCGAGCCACGATGCCCAGATGTTTGAATTTTATTCTCATTTTTTGCATGGGACCTACTCCCTCCTTCCATCTATATAGGGCCTAATGTGTTTTTCAAGACAACCTTTGACTATTGACAAGATTAATAGCACATGAGATGTATACTATGAAAATTATATTATTGGAAGCTCCTTTGACATACAAATTTGAAGGTATGCTTTGTGTAAGTTGCATGTCATATATTATTGCTCTAACGTTTGGTCAAAGTTAGCCTCGAAAAACGCATTAGGATCTATATAGATGGAAGGAGGGAGTAGAAATTCACCCGAGGACACAAATGTGATTTTTCAACCAACTTTGGTGCAAGGGAGCATGTGCTTGTAGTTCAAATTTGTATTATGCACATTAAATGACCAAAAACTCAATTAATGTGTAAATAAGGCCAAACGAAGCCGGAATAATTCCAAAATTTAACAGGGCACTCATGTAGTTCTATGTTGCCTTTGTAAATAAACTCAAGGGGGACAACGTATATCGTTTCGCACTCAAAGGTGGCATGTTCCCTCTCAGAACCACGAGCCTTCTTGAGGGAAGCTTCGGTTTGCAAGAAGCTTATACCAAAATCTGTTCCTATTCGGCCAATTTTTTTAGCACAACAAGGTAGTACCATGGCATGACATCCATGCCAAGTTTCATGATTTTCAGACGTGTTTTGGATTTACAAGAATTTTAAAACCAAGTTTCTCAATGTTCTCGGCCGAGCCACGATGCCCAGATGTTTTAATTTTATTCTCATTTCTTGCATGGGACCTAGAAATTCACCCGAGGACACAAATGTGATTTTTCAACCAACTTTGGTGCACGAGAGCATGTGCTTGTAGTTCAAATTTGACTTATGCACATTAAATGACCAGAAACTCAATTAATGTATAAAAACGACAAACGAACCCGGAATAATTCCAAAATTTAACAGGGCACTAATGTAGTTCTATGTTGCCTTTGTTAAGAAACTCAGGGGGGCAGCGTATATCGTTTCACACTCAAAGGTGGCACGTTCCCTCTTAAAACCACGAGCTTCCAAATCGGCCCAATTTTTTACCACAACATGTTAGTGCCATGACATGACACCATGCCAAGTTTCATGATTTCCAAGCGAGTTTTGGATTTACATGAATTTAAAATCAAAGTTTCTCGATGTTCTCGGCCGACTCATGACGCCCAGATGTTTGAATTTCATTCTCATTTCTTCCATGGGACCTAGAAATTCAACCAAGGACACACATGTGATTTTTCAACCCACTTTGGTGCACCGGAGCATGTGCATGCAATTCATATTTAGATTATGCACATTAAAAGTCCAGAAACTCAATTAATGTATAAAAAGGCCAAATGAACCCGACTAATTCCAAAATTTAACAGGGCACTCATATAGTTCTATATTGCCTCTGTAAATAAAATCAGGGGGGAGGCAGCGTATATCGTTTCGCACACAAAGGTGACACGTTCCCTCTCGAAACCACGAGGCTTGTTGAGAGAATCTCTGGTTTTGCAAGAGGCTTATACCAAAACTTGTCCCAATTCAGCCAAAAATTATACGTATGAAAACAGGGTTTAGATTATCCGAAACATCTCGCTACCTAGACCAATAATGTACTATGATTTGAATTCAACATAAAATGGATACAAATATTTGAATTGGAGAGCGTATGGTACATGTAGTTCATAGTGAAATATGATTACTGCTATATGTATGTTTTTTTGTTATCAAGATAATATTTAAATTATTGTATAACTTGACAACAATCGTATTCAAATAAGGAAAATTGATTCAAATTTAGTCCATATGGTAGACGACAATATATATGTTCACATGGTGGAGTAAAATGTTCATATATGATGGAAGATCAAAATGTACGACTACATCAATTATAAACCGCATGGTCACCTAACGATATATTCGAATTCAACATAACGTGGATTCAAAAATTGAAATTCGAGATCATGGCATCTGTAATCATATAAAAAGGGACATTACTCTTTCTTTGGTGGGAATTGATTTTTTTTTGTTGTTGTTGAGGGAAGCGCGAATCGATTTGGTACTGTGCAGGGTAATCTTGTTCTCCCCATTTTTTTTACATTTTTCTTGTAGTTTTTTCAATGGCATCTATAGCAATATAGTAAAAGGGGACATGACTCTCTTGTGTCTTGTATGAATTGTTTTTTTACACGTTAAGTTTGTTCTGCCGAACAAGGAATCCACACCTTGTTATCCCGAAATTTTCAAGCTCGAGTATCTTTTGTCTCACCTGCTTTGAAACTCCCGCTTCTTCAACCCGCGCCGCGCCTTGTTATCCCGAAATTTGGACGCGCACGAGAACTCCCTCCTCATCCGAAATCGCCCCCTTCTACCCCTCAGCCGGAAATGAAGCTCCATGTCGCGGTGTCAAAACTGGTGGGGGTACGCTGGTAACTTACCCTACATTTCGGACAAGCGCGTCCCTAAGCTTGGCTCCCCCCTGCCCCTTCGCCCCCCATTCGTACACCGAGGCCGCCAAAACCCGCGAAACCCCACGCTCCTCCGTCGGCCTCCCGACCGCCGCCCAGCTGGAGACTCTTCCTCGACTACGTCGTCCACCGCAACAGCTCGTCGTCCTCACCCACCGCACCGGATGAGGATCCGTTGTCGATCTCGTCGTCCCACCGGATCAGCCGCCCCGTCCTCCACCTCCAAGGAGCTGCCCCGACGTTCGCCTCGTCTATCGCGCCACCTCAATCCCCACGGCGCCGTCTTGACCTGCCCCACCGGAACCGCAGCACCCTCACCAATTCCTTCGATGAAGCCGAGGCCAACTCGGCGCCACCAAGGAGGTTCTGCACTCACCGCTGCATTTTATCTTTTATTCGATCTCACGGGGCTGCCGGTGCTCGATACCGGCAGACATGGCGTGTCTCCATCGACGGCGCCGTCGCCGGCCACATCATCCACGACGTCTCTCCCCCATGTCGTTGCTTCCTCGGTGGCGACTTCCACAAGGGCACTAGCTGCAGCTGCTCCGGCTCTCGCTCGCGCTGCGGCTCTGTTCTTGCTGTCGGTCGCGCTGCTGCACTGCTCCTGCTTTCGTTCATGCTGCTACTCTACTCTTGCTCTCGCTTGCGCTGCTGCTGCTGTTGCACGACCTCCGGCAGCTACAGGAGTTGCTGCTTTAGCACTCGCTCGCGGTGCTACTGCATGACTTGCTCTCTGCTAGTGCGTTCCCTGCTCGAGCTTCTGCTGATTTAGATCACTGCTTCTCTGCTACTAGTGCTCGAACGCCCTAAACATCTATTGCAATGCTCTGTTACTAGTTCAATCAGTTTCGACAGTAAAATTCAGTTTCGACTGTGAAGTTCATTTCTTCAGTTAAGTTCAGAGTGAACAGTACTTACAACATCTGTCGGAGCGGCCGTGGCGCGGCTGATGCGTTTTACATCTACTCCCTCCGTTCCGAAATATTTGTCTTTCTAAAATTTCAAATGGACTACAACATACGGATGCATGTAGACACATTTTAGAGTGTAGATTCACTCACTTTGCTTCGTATGTAGTCACTTGTTGAAATATCTAGAAAGACAAATATTTAGGAACGGAGGGAGTAGCACTTTTTGGTGATGTATTTTACATCATCTATTGTAGATGATATTAGGGTCCCACTTCAGATTAACATTATCTGTCTTGTCATGCTTCAGCCTCGTCGCCGTACACCTTAGCGGAGCTGCTCCAACGACGGAACCGTCCATCACAGCGGAGCAGTACCCTCGGCGCCGTTTCCAGAGGCCTCGGATCTTCTTCCCCGCCTCCGACAGTCACACCAGCATCATCACCATCCTCCACATCCAACCCAATGATGCTGAGGTCCACAAGGCTATGCCAAAGAGGTTGTACACTCATCGCATCACTTTGTTTCTCCATTCCTCTGTTCTTCCAATTCATGTGAGCCAAACACCCAGGTTGACTGAAATCCTATGTTTCCAAATGCTCTGTTTTGCACGTGCATTCCTATCCTATTCCTGTGTTTTTCCTGTCCCTGCGTTTATAGAATCCTCCAATTCTAAGGAGCCCTTACAGATTTACTTCATTTTCAGATAGGCGTCAAAGAAAACTCTGTGTGTTATGTCCTGCTCCTGCCGTGCCGTCATCCACCCCACCTGAGGTGCACCATCGACAGAAGCGTTCACTGCAGCAGAGATCCCCCCTGCAGACTTCCTTTCGCCGCCTCAGATCATCTTCCCCGTTGCCGGCAGCCACGCCAACTGCATTACCATCATCGACTAAGCAGATGAACCTGAGGACTACACAGTTCCGGAATAGAGGTCGCAGTCTTTCGTGTTTGCTTACGTTATACATCGGTTATTATTACCTGCTACTTTATCGTTCAATCTTGAGTTTTGAATTGCCCATGGGTCTCATATCGAGCCAACAACGAATAGTATTTGTCTACTATCTGGTTCATCTGGGGTCTTCTATGTGGTTCATGTTGGGTGGGCAACAAACAATAGATGATCCATTGTCTATCTTTTTAAACTGAAGCTATAATCTACCTGCTATCATTAGTTTCGGACCCATCCACTCGTTTGCTACCATCAGTCTTGATTTTTGCATGCACCCCTTAGGCCTTACAAAATATAACTATTTTTTTATTATGCATGTCAGATATTGTACACAATCGTACTGAACATATAGAGAAAAAGAGAAGACCGTTGCGTGCGAATATAATGACATGCAGACGCCGCTGCATGGTGGGCGAAGTGCCCCCCTCCTGCATTTCCAGATTGTATTCCAGAGGAATATAACTGTTCAGATGGAGATTCAGAAGGAGCCGACCACGCCTGTTTACCACCTGAGGTGTTTGCTCTAACCTGGCATGCTGATGTTGGTCATATCATGCATATGGCGCCTTGCATTGCTTACATTATACACCTTATATGTCATCAGCTTAGTTTAGATTTGCTTTGTGTGAATGCCACCTGTTTGGTTTCTATATCATACTCCCACTATTCCTAAATATTTGTCTTTTTAGAGATTTCAACAAGTGACTACATACAGAACAAAATGAGTGAATCTACACTCTAAAATATGTCTATATACATCCGTATGTGGTAGTCCATTTGAAATCTCTAAAAAGACAAATATTTAGGAACGGAGGGAGTATATGGGAATTATGCAATGCCATCTTCTTTAGCCAGGCATCATATACGTGAATCATGCAATGCCATCCTGTTTAGCCAGTCATCATATATGTGAATTGTATTGTGCCATATTTTTTTCCATAATGTATTCCATTTGTCAACAATGTTTATACATTCATCTACTCTTCCTGTGCATCAGCCATTTGAGTCAGTCATGGGAAAATCTGGAGTGAAAACAAGGTCTTCTGAGCAGTCAGTGCTACCTGTCGATGCAGATTTCTTGCTGGTTACAGAAAGCTCCTCGGATGAGGATTCAGAGAGAGATGACCAGTCATATTCCCCCCCCCCCGAGGTGCATGCTCTAACTTGGCTGGGTTATATTGCTCATATCATGCATATGGTGTCTTGCATTGCCATGCCATCTGCTTAGATTAGACATGCTTTGTGTGAATGCCTCCTGTTTGCTTTCTATATCAGATATGTGAATTATGCAATGCCATGTTTTTCAGCCAGTTATCATATCTGTGAATTATGCACCGCCATGGAGCCAGGCATCATATATGTGAATTATCTCATGCCATCTTTTTTTTCATTACGTATTCCATTTGTCGACAATCTGTGTATATTGAACTACTCTTCATGTGTATCAGCCATTTGAGCCGGTTATGGAAAAATCTGGAGTGAAAACAAGGTCTTCAGAGCAGGCAATGGTACCTGTTGAAGCATATATCTCGATGGTTACAGGGAGCTCCTCAGAGGAGGATTCAGAGACAGATGACCAGTCCTATATCCCACCTGAGGTGTATGCTCTAAGTTGCAATGTTTATATTTCTCATATGATGCATATGGTGTCTTGCATTGCTTAGTTTAGACATCATATGCACAATATTGAATTCTATCTGCTTAGTTTAGAGATCATACATGCGAGTGCCAGCTGCTTAGTATATGAATCAATTATGTCAATTATATCATGCCATCCTGTATACTTAGACAACATGTATGTGAATTATTTCATCCACACCTATTTTAGAAAGACATCATATAGTTTTGTCATGTCATCCTGTTTAGGTACTCATCATATGTTGAATTATGCCATTATATCCTGTTAAGTTATCCATCATATATCTGAAACTGTGTCATGCTATCCTGTTTAGTTAGGCATCATATATGTGAAATTGTGTCATGATGTCCTGTTTGGTTAGACAACATATATGTGAATTACCACATGTGTCTATCATACAATGTCTGTACGTTCAATGATGTGTAGTTGAATGACTGGCTTCCGTCTTCGTCTCCAGCGGGCTAATAGGGCGTGTTTGGTTGCCTGCATAAGGCCCAGCTAGGCACGGGTGAGAAGAGTTTGGGCTGTTTGGTTGGCCTGGATACACTGTTCAGCCTGCATCGAATGAACTTTAAAGCACCCTCGAGCCAGGCCCACAAGCTACGATTGAATCGGCAGTTTCTTGCGAGCCAGCCCAAGCGAGGCACGTGGGCGAAGGGGGCTGCACACGAGGAGCCACACTCGAGAAGCCGTGTTGCTTCCCGAAGTGCTGACAATTATTGCCCTCACCTTCCCTCACCGCTCGCTCTCCCCTCTCCCCTCTCCCCACTCTCACCAACGATGGTGACGGCGGCGTGAAGCTGTAAGTGCATCTAGTGCCACCCCTAGTTGGTTTTGCACTATTGACGACAAACATGGTTGAGGGACTAATGTGTTCGTGAGAATTGTAGGACAACACAGGTAGAAAGCCCTCATTGATTCGGTTTACCTACCAGAGATGACCCCTAAAAATGTATGAAGACATTGAAGACAATGGTGGTTCGTGAAGACATTCACGTCGAAGATAATGGCGTGTGAAGACATTCACTTGAAGAAAATGGAGTGCGAAGACATAGTTTCTTTCGTAGTTTCATTTTCTTCTTTCTTGTCTCATAGGAACCACCAAACTGTTAAGTGGGGTCCAAGTGAACAAAGTCAGAACACTAACGTGATGCTCAACCCAAATCCTATGTTTTCGAGTGAAGACAACGAGAGTAAATCTTATCCAGAGTTGGATGAGTCAGCTTTGCTTGTGGCCCAAGTCAAGCTGCCGCGTGTGTTTGAAATCCGACCGTTGGACACGTGTCGGTTCCTTAGTGACCCAGGGTCATGTCAGACATATCATGTCGGGTTGTCTGCTAGCTATAAATAGCCCACCCCCTCCACCATAAATTGGTGGTTACTTAGAGTTAGTGCACGACTTTTGTCGCTTGAGAGTGACCCACCTCCGAAGCCTTTGAGAGAGAAATCCTTGCGAGGACAAAGCCCAAAACACCCAGAGCCAAAGAGTGTTAGGCATCACTGAAGTCTTTCTGTTCGCGTGATCTGAAGACTTATTACACTTGAGGACCGTGTATCCTCCAGCCAATTAGGTGTCACGTTCTGAGGATCCAAGACTCATTGTGGATCGCCGGTGAACGGAGTCTGTGAAGGTTTGGATGTCTACCTTGAAGACTTAGCTGAGTGATTGGGCAGGGACTAAGTGTCCTTAGCTCAAGGGGAATAAGGTGAAGACGTGGTCTCCTGAGTTCAATCTCAGCCTCCCTAACCAAACTACAGTTGTCACAGCAACTGGAACTGGTCTACCAAATCATTGTCTTCACCAAGCAACTGGTTCTATCCCCTACTTGCTTTCATTTCAGTTTGTCTTCATGAAGTCATTGCTTGCCTGCCTGCTCTGATTAACTTCTTTGTGTGAAGACTTTCCTGTATTTGGCTTCATACTGTCTTCCAATTTCGATCTGCTCTACCTTGCTGCTATTAGTCTTCGTGCTTTCATTGTACTACTTACTTGACTATTGCCTGTCTAGCTTAGTCTATCTTCCGCTGCATATAGTATAGGTGTTGCTTGTTTGTCTGTCTTCAAACATCTTGCATCTTTTGAAGACTTTCATAAAAATCGCCTATTCACCCCCCCTCTAGTCAATAACTGGCACTTTCAATTGGTATCAGAGCAAGGTACTCCCTTGTTCTGTGTGATTCGGTTTAACCACCTGGAGTTTTAGCTATGTCGACTGCAGGGATAATCAAAGTCTCCGCTGCTTGCCCCGTCTTCGATGGAACTGAATATCCCTACTGGAAGAATAAGATGCGCATGCATCTTGAAGCCATTGATGTCGACCTCTGGTATGTCGTCAAGAATGGTGTCCCCAAGACTGGTGAAGGTGTCACCCCTGCTGATGTCAAGAAGCTCATTCAACTGGATTCTACTGCCAAGAACATCATCTGTGGTCATCTGACCAAAGGACAGTATGGCCGTGTGAGTGCTCTGGAAACGTCGAAGCTAGTCTGGGACTGGCTCTCCAAGGTCAATGAAGGCGTCTCAACCCAGAGAGATCAAAGGATCAGTGTTCTTCGCAACCTCTTCAACCGCTTCAAGAGAAACGACAATGAGAATGCCCAGCTCACGTTTGATCGCCTCACTGACATCACAAATGAGCTTCGTGCTCTCGGCGCCACTGAGATCACCAAACATGAAATCGTCAAGACACTGCTGAGATCACTTGACAGCTCGTTCGACACTGATTACCCTTACTGGAAGAATAACATGCGCATGCATCTTGAAGCCATTGACATCGACCTCTGGTATGTCGTCAGGACTGGTGTTCCCGAAGTCGGTGAAGGTGTCACCACTGCTGATGTCAAGAGATTCGCACAACTGGACTCAACCGCTAAGAACATCATCTGTGGTCATCTGACCAAAGGGCGGTATGGACCTATGAGTGCTCTGGAAACTACAAAGCTAGTCTGGGACTGGCTGTCCGAGGTCAACGAAGGCGTCTCAACACAAAGAGACTCAAGGATTGATGTGCTACGCAATCTCTTCAACCGCTTCAAGAGGAATGAAAATGAGAATGTCCAGCTCACTTTCAAACGCCTCACTGATATCACAAATGAGCTTCACGCACTTGGCGCCACTGAAATCACCAAGTATGAAATCATGAAGAAGCTATTGAGATCACTTGATAGCTCATTTGACACCTTGGCTCTGATGATTCAAGAACACCCTCACTTCAAAGATCTTGATCCATCTGACATACTTGAGAGGCTCAACACACATGAGTTCCAGCTATCTGAGAAGAGAGATATCTATGGCCCTATTTATGGCCGATCCCATGCTTTGAAGGCAAAAGTTGTTTCCTCATATGAAGAAGAATCTGACTGCAGTTCTGATGATCCTGAAGACATTGGAAAAGAGCTAGCAATTCTTCTCAGAAAGTTCCAAAAGTTCTCCAAGAAGAATCGCTTCGGGAAGTCTTCATGATCCAGCTCCAAGAATGATGAGGCTTCTACTTGTGACTACAAGAAGAGAACACACTGGTGCGCGTCGGTCCTAAACAAACGGTTTTTAACCCCTTTCCGCGACAGCATTCGGAACCGTCGCCAAGTGAGTGTGGGCGATAGGGGGTGCTTCCCACACGACCCACAAACCGTTGGGGATATGCCCTCCTGGCTAACACGCTCGGCAAAATGAGGTCGTGTGCGACCGGCGAGCACTCAAATACTGAAATACATACAGTAGTGCTCAAAAAATACAATTATACAGGCGAAATCATTTCCGGTCATAAGTACACCCCACACAGTCAGTCACCACTAAACATTTCCGTTCATATATACATCCCACAGAGTCACTACAAGGAAAACGTTTGCGCAAGGTGGCGTAACGCAAACAGTTTTGAAGAGAATGTCGTGTGTGATTGTTCATTGATCCAACACGGTTTATTCCTAGAAACTGTGTGCGTTGCCTGAGGTCATCGCCCACGGTGGTTTCTTATTAACCGTTCGCAATAGGAAAACCCAATTAGCAAGCTAATTGGCCAATTAGCGAGCTAATTGCCCTATTATTAATAATCCATTTACTAATCTAATTGAAATTCATATTAAGCACATAATATATTCCATTTCCATATTAAGGAAGCAGGATTTCATAATTGAAATACATCAGAGTACAACATGATATAGCTTCAGCACTCAGCTACCCCATTACACAACTGCACCAGTAACAAGTTTCACATGCAACATCTAGAACCTTTCAAAATTAGCATCATAGACGGTACATAGAGAGATGCATCTCATCTGGAAAACTGCTGAAGCGGAAGGCGAATATTGAGCCTTCATTCATGTTGAAGGTCTTTGCAACTTTAGGCCAGTGCCTGTGGATGATTGACCGTCCATCCTTCGACCACTTCAGGAACACTTTAATATTGAACCATGGGTGTTGTATGAAAACTTTCCTCTCCTCCTGACCACAGAGGTGGTTTGAGAGGTAATCATCAGTGAAGCCTGAAAACAAGGATGTGCATAAATATCTTCTCTATATTGGAAATGAGGCAAAGGAATACAAAAAGGCAAGGTATAATAGTTAGTACCATCTTGTAAACCTCAGTGCTTCCCATTGTTTCCTGCAACACATATAAGGTAGTTAGTCATCAGGTTAAGTAAGGGTTCGCATGCTATCAGTAAAATATGTTGATGATAAATAAGCACATTGTAGATTCATCAGATTAATTCAAGCCACATGGAAAACCCATTTATCCAAACCAAGCATGATTAAGAACTAGGAAATATAGCACTTGTATATGTTTCTCATGTATTAAGTGCAGCCAAATTTGATTTATTCCTCACATGGTATACAATAAGAGAATGCAGCCACATCAATTGAACATTGCATTGCAGAATTCAACCAAGCAGTTAACTAAACACCACAACAAATGAACCAAACGTTAACTGAGGACCACATTGCACAATATAACATACTCCTAATAGAAGATCAGACAGTTAACCAAACCAAGCATGCTTAACAACTTGGAAATATAGCAATTGTATTTGTTTCTCATGTATTTAGTACAGCCAAATTCGATTTATTCCTCACATGGTATACAATAAGAGAATGCAGCCACATCAATTGAATATTGCATTACAGAACTGAACCAAGCAGTTAACTAAACACCACAACAAATGAACCAAGCGTTAACTGAGCACCACATTGCATAGTATAACATACTCCTAATAGAAGATCAGACAGTTAACCAAACCAAGCATGCTTAACAACTTGGAAATATAGCAATTGTATTTGTTTCTCATGTATTTAGTACACCAAATTCGATTTATTCCTCACATGATATACAATAAGAGAATGCAGCCACATCAATTGAACATCGCATTACAGAATTGAACCAAGCAGTTAACTAAACACCACAACAAATGAACCAAACGTTAACTGAGCACCACATTGCACAATATAACATACTCCTAATAGAAGATCAAATAGTTAACCAAACCAAGCATGCTTAACAACTTGGAAATATAGCAATTGTATTTGTTTTTTCTCATGTATTTAGTACAGCCAAATTCAATTTATTCCTCACATGGTATACAATAACAGAATGCAGCCACAACAATTGAACATCGCATTGCAGAATTGAACCAAGCAGTTAACTAAACACCACAACAAGTGAACCAAGCCACAACAAATGAACCAAGCAGTTAAGTAAACACCAATTGAACAATATAACATACTCCTAATAGAAGATCAGACAGTTAACCAAACCAAGCATGCTTAACAACTTGGAAATATTGCACCCTGAAGAATTGAACATCACATTTGCAGAATTGAACCAAGCAGTTAATTGAACACCACATTGCACGACATATAGAACATATACACTATAGCAGAAGATTGCATGGTGAAAGTAGATAGCACAATTCACTAGAATTTGTTAAGGAAAGGCAGTAGCTAGCAAACTGAACATGGGTCCTAATAGTGAGCTAATAAGAGAAGCTACTCCTCATTGTCGGAGATATCGATGACGATTGGCTCCTTGGACATGGAAGAGGGCGAGGCCTCCGCATCGTGGGTGCTCTAGTTGTAGTGGTGAGTTGCCTAAGCCGCTCCGGGCACCAACCTTCTGGCTCTCGAGATGAGGTAAGCACGTGTGCGCTGAGAAAACACCTCGTAGTCTTTGTCGAAGGCACCGACGGTGGCCTCAAGAAAACGCCATGAATTGTCGGTTCAAGCAGCCAACCGTGTCACGGCGTCGGCGCGCGAGGCGTCAATGGTGGCCTCGACGGCGAGGTGCTCCTCCAAGATCTGGGGGTTGGCACAAATGGCAGCCATCACGACCTCATCCGTGCGTGCAGCCGCGATTTGCTTCTCCGCTGCCAAATGCTCCTTGAGGTCCTGGCTATACTGCGTGCACCATGGCTTAGGCCGGCGCTTATTTTGTGGAGGGGTTGGAGATTTGGGTGGAAGGTGTCGCGCCCGCGCCGGCGGTCGGGGCATGTGGGATGTGGAAGGACAAGGATGGGGGTCGAGTGTCGATTACCTGCCTGGATAGGCGAGGCCGAGCAGCGTGAAGGAGGGTCGCCGGCGAGGAGGCGGCGGCGTTGCAAGCAAGGAGTGAAGGTTTCAACTTGGAAAGGAAGGCGAAAAGAGGGGAAATGTGGCTTTTGGTAGGGAGGAGGGGAGGGGAGGTAGATATTTCCGCGGAAGCCGAAAATTTGGAATCGCTTCAGACAAAAAACTGGCGCGCAAAGTGTCATCAGACACGGTCCCTTATTCAGACACGGTCCAAAGATATTTTGTGTTGCATCTCACACGGTTGGTTATAATAAACTGTGTGGGATCTACTTGATTTTTGGTCTTGATTTGAATTACATAATGGGGTCACAATGGCCATGGACAGTGTTTGAATTGCTAGACCTTTTATCTGCAATGATCATAAAAGAATTGGAATTATTCATGGTTTGTTTGGAGATTTTTATGAATTAAGTGAGTTTTCAATGCATTTATGTGCATAATTCAAATTTGAACTACATGCACATGCTCCAGTGCATATAAATTTGTTGAAAAATCAAATCTTTGTCCTTGGGTGCATGCTTAGGTCCCATGCAAGAAACGGGAATGAATTTCAAACACCAGGGCACCGTTGATTGCCGGCAAAACATTGAGATGCCTGGTTTTTAAATTCTAGTAAATCCAAAACTCGTCTGAAATTCATGAAACTTGGCATGCTATCATGGAGCGGCATCAACATGTCGTGGTACAAATTTTGTCCCATTTTGGGCAGGTTTGGTTATATGCTTCTCACAAATCGGAGCTTCTCACAACAAGCATGATGGTTTTCGATAGGGAACGTCCCACCTTTGGGGACGAAACGATATCCATTGCCTCTTATTGCTTTCAAGTTTTTTTCTCGTGTCAACATAGAACAAAAGGAGTGTTATGTGTTTTTTGGTGATTTTTCGGGGTTCGTTTGGACATTTTTATGCATCAACTGAGTTTTCAATGCATTTATGAGCATAATTCAAATTTGAACTACATGCGCATGCTCCAGCGCATATAAATTGGTTGAAAAATCAAATGTGTGTCCTTGGGTGCATGCTTAGGTCCCATGCAAGAAATGGGAATGAATTTCAAACACCAGGGCACCGTTGATTGCCAGCAAAACATTGACATGCCTGGTTTTTAAATTCTAGTAAATCCATAACTTGTCTGAAATTCATGAAACTTGGCATGCTATCATGGAGCGGCATCAACATGCCGTGGTACAAATTTTTTCCCATTTGGGGCAGGTTTGGGTATATGCTTCTCACAAACCGGAGCTTCTCACCACAAGCTTGATGGTTTTCGGTAGGGAACGTCCCACCTTTGGGGACGAAACGATATCCATTGCCTCTTATTACTTTCAAGTTTTTTTCTCGTGTCAACATAGAACAACAGGAGTGTTGTGTGAATTTTTGTGATTTTTCGGGGTTCGTTTGGACATTTTTATGCATTAACTAAGTTTCCAATGCATTTAAGTGCATAATTCAAATTTGAACTACATGCGCATGCTCCAGTGCATATAAATTGGTTGAAAAATCAAATCTGTGTCCTTGGGTGCATGCTTAGGTCCCATGCAAGAAATGGGAATGAATTTCAAACACCAGGCCACCGTTGATTGCCGGCAAAACATTGAGATGCCTAGTTTTTAAATTCTAGTAAATCCAAAACTCGTCTGAAATTCATGAAACTTGGCATGCTATCATGGAGCGGCATCAACATGCCGTGGTACAAATTTTGTCCCATTTGGGGCAGGTTTGGGTTATGCTTGTCACAAATCGGAGCTTCTCACAACAAGCCTGATGGTTTTTGGTAGGGAATGTCCCACCTTTGGGGACAAAATGATATACATTGCCTCTTATTGCTTTCAAGTTTTTTTCTCGTGTCAAAATAGAACAAAAGGAGTGTTGTGTGAATGTTTGTGATTTTTTGTGGTTCGTTTGGACATTTTTATGCATTAACTGAGTTTTCAATGCATTTATGTGCATAATTCAAATTTGAACTACATGCGCATCCTCCACTGCATATAAATTGGTTGAAAAATCAAATCTGTGTCCTTGGGTGAATGCTTAGGTCCCATGCAAGAAATGGGAATGAATTTCAAACACCAGGGCACCGTTGATTGCCGGCAAAACATTGAGATGCCTGGTTTTTAAATTCTAGTAAATCGAAAACTCGTCTGAAATTCATGAAACTTGGCATGCTATCATGGAGCGGCATCAACATGTTGTGGTACAAATTTTGTCCCATTTGGGGCAAGTTTGGGTATATGCTTCTCACAAACCGGAGCTTCTCACAACAAGCATGATGGTTTTCGGTAGGGAACGTCCCACCTTTGGGGACAAAACGATATCCATTGCCTCTTATTGCTTTCAAGTTTTTTTTCTCGTGTCAACATAGAACAACAGGAGTGTTGTGTGATTTTTGTGATTTTTCGGGGTTCATTTGGACATTTTTATGCATTAACTAAGTTTTCAATGCATTTATGTGCATAATTCAAATTTGAACTACATGCGCATGCTCCAGTGCATATAAATTGGTTGAAAAATCAAATCTGTGTCCTTGGGTGCATGCTTAGGTCCCATGCAAGAAAGAGGAATGAATTTCAAACACCAAGGCACCGTTGATTGCCGGCAAAACATTGAGATGCCTGGTTTTTAAATTCTAGTAAATCTAAAACTCGTCTGAAATTCATGAAACTTGGCATGCTATCATGGAGTGGCATCAACATGCCGTGGTACAAATTTTGTCCCATTTGGGGCAGGTTTGGGTATATGCTTCTCACAAACTGGAGCTTCTCACAACAAGGTTTTCGGTAGGGAACGTCACACCTTTGGGGACGAAACGATATCCATTGCCTCTTATTGCTTTCAAGTTTTTTTTCTCATGTCAACATAGAACAACAGGAGTGTTGTTTGAATTTTTTTTATTTTTCGGGGTTCGTTTGGACATTTTTATGCATTAACTGAGTATTCAATGCATTTATGTGCATAATTCAAATTTTAACTACATGTGCATGCTCTAGTGCATACAAATTGGTTGAAAAATCAAATCTGTGTCCTTGGGTGCATGCTTAGGACCCATGCAAGAAATGGGAATGAATTTCAAACATCAGGGCACCGTTGATTGCCGGCAAAACATTGAGATGCCTGGTTTTTAAATTCTAGTAAATTCAAAACTCGTCTGAAATTCATGAAACTTGGCATGCTATCATGGAGCGGCATCAACATGTCGTGGTACTAATTTTGTCCCATTTGGGGCAGGTTTGGGTATATGCTTCTCACAAACCGGAGCTTCTCACAACAAGCATGATGGTTTTCGATAGGGAACGTCCCACCTTTGGGGACGAAACGATGTCCATTGCCTCTTATTGCTTTCAAGTTTTTTTCTCGTGTCAACATAGAACAACAGGAGTGTTGTGTGAATTTTTGTGATTTTTGGGGTTCGTTTGGACATTTTTATGCATTAACTGAGTTTTCAATGCATTTATGTGCATAATTCAAATTTGAACTACATGCGCATGCTCCAGTGCATATAAATTGGTTGAAAAATCAAATCTGTGTCCTTGGGTGCATGCTTAGGTCCCATGCAAGAAATGGGAATGAATTTCAAACACCAGGGCACCGTTGATTGCCGGCAAAACATTGAGATGCCTGGTTTTTAAATTCTAGTAAATCCAAAACTCGTCTGAAATTCATGAAACTTGGCATGCTATCATGGAAGGGCACCCGACATGCTGTGGTATTTTTCGTGTCCATTTTGAGAGAAGGCGCACTCGAATAATGACAGCCAACAAAGGCATTTTGAAAAAAAATAGCTGCCACTTTAATATCTCAAACATTTGTATAATTCAAACCGTGTGCATTCGGTTAACCATTCACGTGACGCCACATGTCTTGGTTTTAATGGCTATAGGAGGTGCCGTGTGGACAGTTGCTTGACCGAACGGGAGGCGTGCGAGTGCAGTCCGGTGCGCAGGCTCACTGGGAAGCATACAAGCTGTTCAACGCAGGATCTGTGTGTCTCTTCAACGCAAACGGTTCATATTACTGTATGCAAACTAAAGCCAGACTTCGGCGCATAGCCAAGAGACACTGCGATTTGTCAAAATATGCAGCCAAGAGACCTGCCAAATGTGCTAGATGAAGCTCTCCTAGTGAATCTATCAAGCTTTTGGGTACTGGAGAAATCATACCCACCGAGGAAATTGTCATTCCAGCTCCTACTCAACGTGAAGACAATGCTGAGCCTGAAGACAATGTTGAAGGCGAAGACAATGATTAGCAAAACCAAAGTCTTTGTCCTGTTCATCCTCGCGTGTCCAATGCAATACAGATTGAGAAGATTCTTGGTAGTATCAATGCACCTGGTCCGCTTACTCGATCAAGAGCTACGCAACTAGCAAACTTTTGTGGGAACTTTGCATTTGTCTCAATATCTGAACCCAAGAAAGTTGATGAAGCCTTCATGGAACCTGAATGGATTCAAGCTATGTAAGAAGAGCTTCAACAGTTTGAGCTGAACAACGTGTGGGAACTTGTCAAGCGTCCTGATCCTTGTAAGCACAATATTATTGGCACCAAATGGATCTATCGCAATAAACAAGATGAACATGGACAAGTGGTCAGAAACAAATCTCATCTTGTTGCTCAAGGTTACACACAAGTGGAGGGAATTGACTTCGATGAAACATTTGCTCCTGTGGCTAGGCTTGAAGCCATTCGCATAATGCTAGCCTATGCAAACCACAACAACATCCTTCTCTATCAAATGAATGTGAAGAGTGCTTTCCTCAACGGCAAGATTGAATAAGAAGTATATGTAGCTCAACCTCCTGGCTTTGAAGATCCAAAGCGTCCTGATATGGTATACAAGCTCAACAAGGCACTGTTGTAACATCCCAAATTTTCAATTTGGTATGTTATACATAGATCATCATTGCATATCATATTTTATTGCATTTTGTCAAATCCTCGATAAATCCTAAGCAACTCAAGGACCCTCGGAGAGAGTTGGGGATTTTCTCAAATTTTCATATTTGATTTTTCATCAAATAATAAGACGAGGATTTTGGTTTTAATTATTTTTCTCTCCGGAAAAATATTTCATTAAACAAAATAAATGAGAGGAGAAAATATGACTTCTCCAAAACAATTGAAATACTGGAGGAAAAATGTTAAAATCATTTATTGGATTTTATTCGGATTTTATTTGCATTAAAAATATTGCATATTTTCAAAATTTTATTTTGTGTTAAAAAAATGTTCACCCTATTCTAGATTTTCTAACTAGACGGGGAAAATTTGTTACCTTTTTTGGATTTTTATTTATTTTTCTACGAATTATTTTCCGCGGAACGTATTTAAAAAAAATGCGCAGCGCGCGACTAGGCCGAGGCCCAGCCGAGCCGCCGGCCCGCCCGCGGGATCTCCTCCCCGCGCACGACGCCCGCCGCCGCCGGAGTCCGCCATGGACACGGGAGCCCCGCCGCCGCCTAGCCCCTCCCCCAAGCCACCTGCCCCCCTTCTACATATACCCCCCCTCTCCTCCTCCCTCTCACCCCGCCGCCGGAGCCGCACTCGCCGCCGCCCGCTGCACCCGCGCCGCCGCCGCCTTGCACTCGCCGCCGCCGCTCGCCGCCCCTCGCCCCCGAGCCGCCCGAGCCCCGCCACCCCCGCCGCCCCTCGCCGGAGTCGCCGGAGCCCCGCCGGAGCCCGTCCCCGAGGTAGCCGCACCTCGCCTCGTTTGCTGGTTTTTGTTAAAAAAAACCGTTCGTTTAAAAAAAAACCTAGATCGGTTTTTTTTGGTTTTGTTATTTTGTGAGCGTTCACCGACTCGTTCGTTTTAATGAACGCGTTCGTCGGATTTTCTCTGTTAACGAACGTCCGTTCTTTAACCGTTCGTCCATTTTTCTTTTTCGTCGGATTTTTCCTGATTTTTCTCAGATTCGATTTCTGATCGAATCTTCGTTTTTGTTTAACTTCTCGCTCGTTTATCGGAATCAGGTGATTCAAGCGCCTAGAGTTTCGTCTCGAAATTCTCTTTCCGTTTAACCTACTCAAACAAGTTTTTGCTACTGTAAAATTTGACCTAGATCCAGATTAGTAAACGAAGCTTGTTTCTTTCACCGTTTGACTTTCGTTGCTTCGTTCGAGTTGATTCTTTTTGCAAACCGGAGTTCTTAAGTTGAACTTTCTGGTTGGATCTTTCATTCAAGTTTTACCTGTGCATTAGATGAGTACTGATTGTCTGCTTGTTTGTTTGCGATAGAGTACCCGGAGTGTGCCGCTTGTTACTTCGAATCGCTAGGTTTTGCGGATCATCAGCAAGGCAAGTAACACTTTGATCATACCTTCCATACCCAGTTTTTATTGCATTAGATCTATTCCTCAAACATTTCATGATTAGGATCTAATTAAATTGTGGGTACTGGGAAGTAGTTGAGGTAGTACCTATTACCTGTTTTCTTATCAAACCCTTGGGAGTTACTTCTACGTTGCTATTATATTGCCATGCTATGCTCGTAGACGTGGATTTGGGTTTGAGAGATATTCATGACAGATGTGAGATTGTTAATAATGGTTTACCTAAGGTGGCAACTAAAACTCACATCTGGGTGGATTGAGGCACCTGGAGAATCCAGTGTTGTCTGTTTGTATAAGGACCGCCACCCAGGCTCAAAGGGACCATAAGATTATTCATGCTAGAAACTTCCGTGTGCAGCCACAAGCTATTATGGGCTCTAGCATAGTTGAGTAGGTTACATGATCTCTTGAAGAGGTGGGCTAGCAGATGTAGGGGAAAGTAGGTGTACCGGTCCACCCGGAGTAAAGAGTGATTGTTCCTGAAAGACTGTGTCTCGGTCATCCGTTTCTCAAACATAATGCAGTGCGCGAATCAAGCGGAGGCGATCGAGTCTTGTGGGGAAAAGTGCGCAAACCTCTGCAGAGTGTACAAACTAATCATGGTTAGCCGTGTCCCCGGTTATGGACAACTTGAGTATCTAGTACCTGGATTATCATTTGAATCTCATCACCATGTTACTTTTAATTAATTTTGTGGGTTATGACGACACTTAATTGGGATTGAGTTGGAGGTACCTTCTCAATGTTTAACAACCACCATGATAGTTAAATAAAATTTATTCCTTTGAAGTAGGGAAAAATTGGCTTTTCGCAACACTGTAACCGTAGAGCTTTCCACCAGCCATAAATGCATGTAGTATATCATTATTATTGTTCATTATTCTCTATGTGTTACTTTGCCAGCATATTCTATGTGCTGACCCGTTTTCGGGCTGCAACGTTGCATGTTGCAGACTTTTCAGACGACGAGTAAGGTGCCTTAGGTCGTGGTCTTATACTCAGTGATGCCGCTGGAGTTGATGGACTCACTTATCTTCCAAGTCTTCCGCTGTTATCGTATTTAGATGGCCTTAAGCCATATTTATCATACTTAATCTCTTTGGAGATATTCGATGTAATAAGTGTGTGATTGCTACTCTGTTATAAATCCTCCATTTGTACTGTGCATGTCAGCATTACTGATCCAGGGATGACACTGGTGCACAGCAGCACAGACCATTTGAGGTCTGGTTGCTACAACTGTATGGCCTCAAACAAGCTCCTCGCGCTTGGTATGACACACTCAAAGACTTCCTGAAGAGCAAAGGCTTCAAACCTGGTTCTCTAGACCCCACTCTCTTCACGAAGAAATATGATGGAGAGAATCTATGTGGATGACATTATCTTCGGTTGCACTGCCAAGAGATACAGTGATGAGTTTGGGCATATGATGCAAGAGCAATATCAGATGTCCATGATGGGAGAGCTGAAATTATTCCTTGGTCTTCAAATCTGTCAACAGAGAAACGACATCTTCATATCACAAGAAAAGTACCTCAAAGATTGCCTGAAGAAGTTTGGAATGCAAGACTGCAAAGGGTACACGACGCCAATGCCAACCAAAGGTCAATTGGGCCCAGACGACAATGGTAAAGAGTTCGGTCAAAAGGTATACCGCTCCATGATTGGTTCTTTATTGTACTTATGTGCATCTAGGCCAGATATTATGCTTAGATTTTGCATGTGTGCCTGATTGCAAGCGGCACCAAAGGAGTCGCATCACCTCGCGGTGAAGCAAATCCTTCGATATTTGGCTCACCCCAACGCTAGGATTATGGTATCCAAAGGGCTCAGAGTTTGATCTAGTTGGATTCTTAGATGCTGATTATGCTGGTGATAAGGTTGATCGCAAGTCCACATCAGGCACATGTCACTTTCTTGGAGGATCCCTTGTCTGCTGGTCTTCAAAGAAGCAGAACTGTGTATCACTCTCCACTGCTGAATCTGAATACATTGCTGCTGGATCTTGTTGCCCTCAGCTTCTTTGTATGAAGCAAACCCTCAAGGACTATGGCATCAATAAGAAGAAGGTGCCCTACTGTGACAATGAAAGCGCCATCAAGATTTCTCACAATCTAGTTCATCACTCGAAGACAAAGCACATTCAGATCTGTCATCACTTTCTCAGAGACCATGTGTTGAAGGAAGACATTGATATCATTCACGTCAACACTGAAGAGAAATTGTCAGATTTCTTCACGAAGCCCTTGGATGAGAAAAGGTTTTGCAAACTGTGGTGTGAGCTAAATATCTTAGAATCCTCAAATGTCGTGTGAATGGACACACATCCTAACGCTTATGCATATTGATGACTTAGATGTGCAACACACAAAGTAACGTATGTCTTCAATTCATGAAGACATACACTCTGAGTGTGAATACATTAATGCGGAATTTGACTTCAGAGCGCCACGATAATTGTGCACCGTGTCTGGGTCTAATACTTCCTATACGGTGGGTAACGCCACCACCAACCTTTCTTGAAGATTTTTGTTTGGCATCATGTTGCATTATCTTCAAAGTTGGTTTGTCTACAATGTTGATTTATCTTCACAATGTTTGATTTGGTCTTCATTGCTATATATATATGTGTGTGTGTGTGTGTGCGTGTGTGTATTCGGTCCTCTACAACATTCACTTATAGCTATGTCTACAAGTTGCCATTTTCTGCGCTAAGTGAATGTGATCGGACCCTAACCCTGCTGTGCTCATCCCTCTAACTCTCTCTATCTCTTCATATGCATTCTATTGACACTTGTTGATTGTCTTCACTGTGTCCTTGTCAGTCGAAGATATAGAGACCAACATTTAAAATGCTATTATTATCTCTATCCTTTTTGCCTGAACCCGGAGAAGCCGAAACGACCACCCGACAAACCAGGCGTGCGTGGGGTGGTGGCACAACATATAAGCTATTGCATGATGCCACGTGTCCCTTAGATGTGAATCCCTAGGGGCAGCTGAGTAAATTCACTAAGCCGTCCCTCCTTATAAATACTCACCCCCGGTGGTCATAAAAATCTACTCCCCTCGCTGTCTCGCTCGAAACCTAGCGCCGTCGCTAGCTTCCGTCATCCCCGAGACGAAGCGCTTCGCTGCCACGACTTCTCCGTCGTCATCGTCACGCCGGCCGCGGACATCTTCCTCCTGCCGCCGCCGTAGGTGTCTTCCGCCACCAAGTTAGGGCGCAGAAGATTGAACTGCTCGGCCTCCATCCGCCTCGTCTAGCAGTTCTTCGAGCGGTAAATAAGAACTCACCTTTTACCTTTTATTTGATCCAATGAACTCTCCACAACTTCCAAAAGTTTTTTTACACTTCCTAATATGGATCTTTCCTCCTCTACACCTCATAATTTGCAAGTACTTTCACTTATGCTTCACAACTAGTTAGATTCCTCACTTGTACTTATTCATGGATTCGTACAAATCTGGAACCAACTTACATCGATTAGTGAATGTCTTCGCGCTATGAGGTCAATGTCTTCAAACTAATTTATCTTCAAAATCTTTTGAGAATGCATATGACCTCTTCCCCTTCCCTCGCATATCTAATGTTGTCACAGGTACATGTCCGTGGGAGAGTCCCTTGGTTCTCATAGTCTGCATTCATTTGCAGAGTTTTTACAGCATCACATTGAATCACCTGAAGCAAGTTCTTGTCAGACAAGCAGACTGAAGCCTAACACTCTTGTGAAGCCTTTCAGTCTGAAGCCAATGGCAGGTGGAAAATCTGCGAAGAAAGGGGGCCGCCAGCGTCGTGATAACACAACATTAGACCTGCCTCCTGACCTATATGAACTATACAAGTCAGATCCAGAGGAATCCTACACACAAAGCAAGTCCAGAGTCCAATGGATTCGAAGATATTGGGCACAGGAATGGTTTCTATATCATTTTGTGACTCCTGAGTACGCAAATAAAAACGCCGTGAGGCCTCCTTGGGCAGATATCATCTACAAGAAGCTTCAACACAAGACCAAGGCTGAATCCATTGCAAAAGGCTTCTTTCCTTGCATGGTCAGAGGCCCAATGCTTGAAAATGCCGACCCATCAAGTCTTCGATGGTGCCGAGAGGATGATTTATTTGAAGAAAATTATAAGTATGCCAAGTACTCTGCTGCTCAGAACAAGAAGGATTTCGGGCTTGACTTCAACCGGGGTCCAGCTCGACCAAGGCCCGATGGCAGTTGTGAAGCCGAACCAAATGTCATTGGTCGTTTCAACGGCTTTGATGGGCTTCTCACACACATTGCTGTGCAAAGGGCCAACATTGACGATGCTGCCCAAGATGAGCCACCGTGTGAAGATTCTGCACCTCCGAAGCCAGTGAAGAAAGCAAAGGCTTCAAAACATGAATCTGCTCCAAAAGCTTCAAGAGTGAAGCCATTGAAATCTGCACCTCCTGAATCCAGTGTGCATTCTGAAGATCTGTCTCGTACTTCGAAGAAGAAGAAAATATATGGGCAAGGCCTCAAGCCAGCAAGCATCCTGCGCCATGATGAAGATGTAATAGATCTATCCAGTGATGAAGATCTCGCTGATGATGCCCTTGAATAGCTGATCAAGAGCAAACATGAGGCTGAAATCTTTCAAGATTTGCCTCTATTTGATGCTGACATTCTGAACAACTTCATCGATGAGTGCTATGAAGATACATCCCTTACCATTGATGATCTGCAACTTCCCATTGGCATCAGCGTGACCTTCCAGGGCTATATTGCTAAGGAGCTTGCCATTGCTCAAAAAGCCATTGAGCAGAAGAACAAAATTGACCATGAAAAGGTTGTTTTAAATAAGCACATGGCCAAGCTTAGCATCAAGGATGTTCAGAACTTCAAGACCATGATGGCAGATCTCAAGGTTGGGTTTCACAAGCGTCGTGATGAAGCCAAGGGCTCTCGAGAGCGCCTCAAATATTATGCCAAGAAATGTGTACAGGCTCACAATGAAGCCTTGAAAAGAAATGCTCTTGGGCGTCCAGGCATTGACCCCAAGCTGGCTGCTGAGAAGAAGAAACCAGTGCACGGTGAAACTGAAGCTCCAAGGCAGGAAAGACCAAGCATTGTCTTCCCTGCCAGTATGACTGGCTCGAAGCCAAAGGTCCCATCAGCTGCTTCTGAGAAGAAGAAGACAAAGCAGGTTGAGGCTGAAGCCAAGAAGCGAAAGCATCAAGAAGCCTCTGATGCTGCTCCATCAAAGAAGAAGTTGAAGACAAAATCTTCAAAGTCTTCAAGGAAAGATTAAACTGCACCTCAAGAGCCGCTGCTTGTTGAACCCATCCCTGTTGCCTTACCTGCCTCCTCCAACAGCGAGCATCGTTTAGTTGTGCATGAGCCTGCTACCATAGAGGCTGATGACTCTGAAGAGATTCTAGCTGCTGGCCTCATCGCAGCTGAAGACATTGGTCATGAAGACAATGTAGTTGATGATGAAGTCCTTCCTCAGTTTCCCCAGATCATGCCCAAGCTGGTGTCATCGCCTACTCCCTCTAGCAGTGAACAAATCAGTATTGGCGGTCCTACGACGCCAATCACCCAAGATGATTTCTGGGAAGAGCAACACCCAACACTCTGCTCCATGAAGTCATTCCTCGCACTCCACCAACTCATGTCACCACTCCAGTGATTGAGACTCCACAAGACACCCCTGAAGACATGGAGAAGACCACTCCCTCACCACAGGCGCCGCCCTCCTTCCGAAGGCTTCACAGAGGCCCCAGGCCAACGGTCTCCATGTCGAGCATTCCCGAAGAATATGTGCAAGCCACAACCTCGGTAGCACGTCAAGTGTTCCCTAAAGCCATCCCTACAGAAACTGCTCAAGAGTCTGAAGCCAAAGAGGCCGAAGATATTCCGGCTGCATCAGCCGAGGAAAGAGAAGAAGATCAAGCTGTTATTCCCCCTACCGTTGAACAAAGAGAGAATCAAGATGTGATTGTGCCTGACCCACCAGTTCTTGAAGCCATGACAAATGTGTCTGCTGATGCCACTGCTACTGAAGCCGATGATGTTGTCATGGCTGAAGACAATACGCAGCCCGGAGCCGCCCTTCTAGCTGAAGCCCATGATGCCACCGAAGACATTCAGCCATCCACCTCGGATGTTGCTACTGCTCCTCCTGTACCTCACACTATGGAAACGGGCATTCTATCGTGGTGAGCTCGTCACTGTCAAGTGGCCAATCCTGACACCTCCTGTTGCTCCTGGTCCCCAGTATGATTACCATGTGGAGCAAAGGCCTCAGACGCAGAAGCCCAAGCCCAGGTTGCCAAGGCTTCCTAGTGTTATTACCACATAGGGCTCATTCAGTGTCCTCAGCTTCAGAGAGCACAACACATTCTTTGACAAGGCCAAGGATCCTTACAAGAAGCCCAAGATCTCCTCTGACAGGTTCTGGAGCCACCAACAATGAAGCTATTACTCATGTATACTGTACAACCAGGACAGAATCTCCCCCCACAAGCGCCTGTGCTGCGATGCCATTGCTAGATTTCCTTGCCTTGAAGAAGCTCTGGACTGTTTTCGTGAAGTTGGCTTGATCCCGTTTGTCGTTGACAAGGAGCACTGGAATGAGGAAATCTTGCTGCAATTCTATGCCACTCTTCATATCTCAAGCTACAACAGGGATCCGAAGACATGGGTCCTTGAGTGGATGTCAGGTGATGTACATCATGAAGCCAAAGCTCAAGACATCATCGAGCTAACTTCCCTGCCCACTCCTCGTGATCTCTATGAGCCAGGTTGTCAGTGCTATGAACAAGAATTGCAGAGCATCTTTCAGAAGCCAGAGCTCAACATGAGTCAAATGTTAAGCATGATGAAGCCTTTGCCAGTTGATGCAGAGTACCCAAGGAATTCTTCGTTAATGACCTCGAGTACCTGCCCCGCTCCATATAACACATATTGAGGCATACACTATGGCCTATCAAAGGGCATTCTCCTCACGCCAAGATTTAAGGCGCTATGAAGACATTGGTCTTCTACATCATCAATGGCATCAGGTTCAATACTCAAGACTTCTTCATCCGTCAGTTGGCAACTTCAGGCATTGATCTGTTCGGTCTCAAGTTCTATGCTCCATGGGTTATGCGGATGATTAAGCTTCACTCCACCTTCAATTATCAAGCTTCAGCGCACAACCATGTTGTCTTTCTGTGTGAAGTGGATATGTCCCATGAAGCCATATATCCTGAGCCTACCAAGGAACCTGTTCGCGAAGACAATGCTGCCTTCCAAAGCTTCACAGAACCTCTAGAAGGCGTTCATGTGCCTAATCCACATGCTGGTGGTGGTCATCGTGTTGGTCAACTCAGGCTGCCACACCGTGCCAACACTGATGCAACAGCCAGCACTGTAGCCCAAAGGCCTCACAAGCGTGCTCATGTGCTGAATGACCGAGAGCTTCTTGTTTCACTTCATCAGAAGCAGGATAGGTGATACGTCTCCAACGTATCTATAATTTTTTATTATTCCATGCTATTATATTATCTGTTTTGGATGTTTTATATGCATTAATATGCTATTTTATATTATTTTTGGGACTAACCTATTAACCTAGAGCCCAGTGCCAGTTTTTGTTTTTTCCTTGTTTTTGAGCTTCGCGGAAAAGGAATACCAAACTGTAAGTGCATCTAGTGCCACCCCTAGTTGGTTTTGGAGTATTGACGACAAACCTGGTTGAGGGACTAATGTGTTTGTGAGAATTGCAGGATAACACAGGTAGTAGTCCCTCATTGATTCAGTTTACCTACCGGAGATGACCCCTAAAAATGTATGAAGACATTGAAGACAATGGTGGTATGTGAAGATATTCACATTGAAGGCTATGACATGAGAAGACATCGCGTGAAGACTATGGAGCGCGAAGACTTAGTTGTTTCGTTGTTTCCTTTTCTTCTTTGTTGAGTCATCGGAACCACCGTACTGTTAAGTGGGGTCCCAGTGAACAAAGTCAGAGTGATTGAAGTGATGCTCAACCAAATCCTATGTCTTCGAGCAAAGACAATGAGAGCAAATCTTATCCAAAGCTGGATGAGTCAGCTTTACTTGTAGCCTAAGTCAAGTTGCCGCGTGTGTTTGAAATCTGACCGTTGGAACACATGTTAGTTCCTTAGTGACCCAGGGTCATTTCGGACAAATCAGGTCGGGTTGCCTAGTGGCTATAAATAGCCCACCCCCTACACAATAAATTGGTGGCTGCTCAGAGTTAGTGCACGACTTTTGTCGTTTGAGAGCAACCCACCTCCGAAGCTTTTGAGAGAGAGAAATCCTTGCGAGGTCAAAGCCCAAACACCCAGAGCCAAAGAGTGTTAGGCATCACTGAAGTCTTTCTGTCCGCGTGACCTGAAGACTTGTTACACTTGAGGACTGTGAATCCTCCAGCCGGTTAGGCGTCGCGTTCTGAGCATCCAAGAGTCATTGTGGATCGCCGGTGAACGAAGTCTGTGAAGGTTTGGAAGTCTACCTTGAAGACTTACCAGAGTGATTGGGCGAGGACTGGGTGTCCTTAGCTCAAGGGGAATAAGGTGAAGACACGGTCTTCTAAGTTAAATCTCAGCCTCGCTAACCAGACGTACAGTTGTCACAGCAACTGGAACTGGTCCAACAAATCCTTGTCCTCACCAAGCGACTGGTTCTATCCTCTCCCTCTCTTTACTTACAGTTTGTCTTCGTGAAGTCATTGTCTGTTTGCAGTACCTGTTTTATTTCACTGTTTGACTACTATTGTTGTTTGGCTTCATACTATCTTCCATCCTGATCTTTACTACCTAGCTACTATTAGTCTTCGTGCTTCCACTTCATTGAATACATGACTATGGCTTCCTTAGTGTAGTCTACCTTCCGCTGCACATCAATAGGTTCATTTCTATTGTTTGTCTTCGAAACTCTCATGTTTTTAAGACTTTCATAAAATTGCCTATTCACCCCCCTCTAGTCGATAACTAGCACTTTCAATTGGTATCAGAGCAAGGTACTCCCTTGTTCTGTGTGATTCGGTTTAACCACCTGGAGTTTTAGCTATGTCGACTGCAGGGATAATCAAGTCTCCGCTGCTTGCCCCGTCTTCGATGGAACTGAATATCCCTACTGGAAGAATAAGATGTGCATGCATCTTGAAGCCATTGATGTCGACCTCTGGTATGTCATCAAGAATGGTGTCCCCAAGACTGGTGAAGGTGTCACCCCTGCTGATGTCAAGAAGTTCATTCAACTGGATTCTAATGCCAAGAACATCATCTGTGGTCATCTGACCAAAGGACAGTATGGCCGTGTGAGTGCTCTGGAAACGTCGAAGCTAGTCTGGGACTGGCTCTCCAAGGTCAACGAAGGCGTCTCAACCCAGAGAGATCAAAGGATCAGTGTTCTTCGCAACCTCTTCAACCGCTTCAAGAGAAACGACAATGAGAATGTCCAGCTCACGTTTGATCGCCTCACTGACATCACAAATGAGCTTCGTGCTCTCGGCGCCACTGAGATCACCAAGCATGAAATCGTCAAGACACTACTAAGATCACTTGACAGCTCGTTCGACACCCTTGCCCTCGTGATACAAGAACGCCCAGACTTCAAGACACTCGATCCGTCTGATATACTTGAGAGGCTCAACACACATGAGTTCCAGCTAGCTGAGAAAAGAGATATCTATGGTCCCAACTACGGCCGAACTCGTGCTCTGAAGGCAAAAGTTGTTTCCTCATCTGAAGAAGAATCTGATTGCAGTTCTGATGATCCTGAAGACATTGGAAAGGAGCTTGCTATGCTTGTGAAGAAGTTCTAGAAGTTCACTAAGAAGAAGGGCTTCAGAAAGTCTTCACGATCCAGCTCAAGAAATGATGAAGCTTCCACTCATGACTACAAGAAGAGAACATGTCACAAGTGCAAGAAACCTGGACACTACATCTGTGAGTGTCCACAGTGGGACAATGAGAACAACAACAAGAAGAAGAGCAAGGAATATGATTCTGATGACAAGAAGAAGAAATAATCCTCAAAGTCTTCTTCCAAGTCCTCATCCAAGTCTTCATCTCATAAGAAGAGCTCTGGCAAGGCTCGTGCTTTTGTTAGCAAGGAGATGGATTCAGAGGAGGAGTCTGCTTCTGAGGAGGCGGAGGTGGAGTCTGAGGAGGAGTCTGACCCTGGCGTTGCAAGTCTGGCTCTAGCTACAACCTACGTTGCCAAGTCTATCTTCAACACTGAAGACAATGGCCCCGTCACCAACGCCAATGCTAATGACAAGGACGACTCTGTTCCCACCTATTGCTTCATGGCACGTGGTGCCAAGGTAAAATCACGCGATGCTTACTTTCAAACATCAAGTGAAGATGACTCTGATTGTGAATCCAAACCCAGCTACAAAACACTTGCTAAAATTGCAACTGAACAACAGAAAGCTATGGAACATACTCAAAAACTGTTAGACAAAACCGATGACCAGTTTGACGCGGAAATGACCCGTTCTCAGTCCTTAATTGAAGACATAAAAAATCTTCATGTTAAGTACCAGGAACTTGAAAGTCGTCATGAAACGCTCTCAACCACTCATGAAAAGCTTTCCTATGATTATCTTCAAAGGAAGCAAGAGCTTGAGAAATTGAGAGCGGCTCATGAAGATCTTCAAAAAGAGAATGAGTCACTTCGCGCTCAACAGATCAGTCCCGCTCAGGAAGGATTTGAACCACCATGTCTAAAATGCCTTGAGCGTGATGACGCTACTTCTGTTGCTGAATGTTCTACTGCTGCTAATGTTGCAATATCTTCAACTGTTGATGTGGTAACTAACCCCTCTGCTGAGGATACCACTACTATTGCTGATGAAAATGCTAGGTTGAAGACATTGCTTGAAACAGGGATGTACAAAAGTCTCAAAGGGCATCAGACACTGTGCGATGTCCTCAAAAAGTAGATTCTGAACCGAAACCCTAGGAAAGAGGGTGTTGGGTTCGAGAGGAAAATGAATGTTGATGGCTCCTACTGGAAGCCTGAGCAGTACCCCAAAACCACATGGTTGCTGCAAAGGGACCATCAGTGGATCCATCCACCTTATCTGGCTTCACTTGTGCTAACCCTATTATCATTGATGAATCCTTTGATGCAAACTATAAACTGTTTAAGAATCAGAATGGTGAAGTGTTTGCCAGGTATATTGGTACTAACTGCAGGAATGGACCACCTATGAAGAAGATCTGGGTTCCCAAAAGTTGTCTTGAGAATCTTCCTGTGAATGTCATCATGACACCGCCTGGGAAGAAGACAAATCCCAGACCAAAGGCTCCATATGGTCCAAAGGCTCATACAGACAGAGGACTCACCTGAGTCACCCTAACGCCAATGTTTTGCAGGGAAATCATACTCAGACTTATGAATATGAGCGTGTTTCTTCAAACCGCTATGTTCATAAAACTAAGAAATTTTCTGCTTATTCATATGAGTACTATTCACCTCCTGCAAGGCTATTGGCTAGGGCTTCAAAGCCGAAGTTCTCAGATGCTGCCCTTAGACTCATTTCTTCTAAGTCACCCCTGAAGATGTGGGTGGTTAAGAAGAATTAACTTTCTTTTGCAGGGAAAGGTCTCCAGCCGAAAATCAAAGGCGTCTGATGCTAATGCTGGGGACCTAAAACATCTTGTAGGGCGCAAGATCAAATGCCCAAATGGTCTTACTATGTATTTTGTTCCTGAATCGCTTGCCAATCATCCTATCAGTCCTAATCTTGATCTGAGCTTTGATAATCCTCTTGTCCGTCAAATGTTTATACTTCACAATACTCTTGGTGAAGCCTATCCCCCTAACTGTATTGTAGGGTATGACACCTCATGCTTCAGAATGGATTATGGACAGCGGATGTACTAATCATATGACTGGTGATCGAAGTCTTCTCATGGACTCAACCTTACGTCCATCTGACAAGAGTCGCATCACATTTGCTGGCACTGGTAAAAGCAAGGTATTGGGTCTAGGTAGAGTTGCAATCTCAAAGGATCAGCACATGGATCGTTGCCTTGTACTAATGGAATCCTACAAATCTCTAGTATTTGAAGGGTACCGGAAAGATGATCTGTACATGGTAGATTTCTCAGCAGGACCACAGCTTGCCGTATGTCTTCTAGCAAAAGCTTCAGAGTGCTGGCTCTGGCATCGAAGGCTAGGGCATGCTGGCATGAGGAACTTGCACACTCTCGCAAAGAAGAAGCATGTCATAGGCATAGAGGGCGTCAAGTTCAAGAAGGATCACTTGTGCGGTGCTTGCGAAGCTGGAAAGATGACAAGGGCCAAGCATCCCTCGAAGACAATCATGACAACATCTCAACCCTTCGAGCTGCTACACATGGACTTATTTGGCCCTACTCACTACTCTACTCTCACTACTACTGCTTGTCTCTATGGCTTCGTCATTGTTGATGATTATTCAAGATATACGTGGGTGCACATAATTCTCTACAAGACTGAAGTGCAGGATGTCTTTAGACGCTTCGCCAACCGTGCCATGAACAACTATGGCGTCAAGATCAAGCATATCAAAAGTGACAACGGCACTGAGTTCAAGAACACCGGCCTCGACCTTTACTTGGATACATTGGGAATCACTCATGAGTTCTCCGCTCCGTATACACCTCAGCAGAATGGCATCGTGAAGCGCAAGAACAGAACACTCATTGTGATGGCTCGGACGATGCTCGATGAATACAAGACTCCAAGAAAGTTCTGGCCTGAAGCTATTGATACTGCATGCCATGTCATCAACCGTGTTTATCTTCACAAGCTTATGAAGAAAACATCCTATGAACTCCTCACTGGTAAGAAGCCAAATGTCAGTTACTTCAGAGTATTTGGTGCTAGGTGCTGGATCAAGGATCCACATCACACTTGAAAATTTGCACCGAAAGCACATGAAGGTTTTATGCTTGGTTACGGAAAAGATTCGCACTCCTACAGAGTCTTCAACCTCTTTCACTATAAAGTGGTTGAAACTGTGGATGTGCGGTTCGATGAGACTAATGGCTCGCAAAGAGAGCACCTGCCAAATGTGCTAGATGAAGTTCCACCTAGTGAATCCATCAAGCTCATGGGAACTGGAGAAATCATACCAAATGAAGCACAACCTGAAGAGGAACTTATCATTTCTGTACCCAATCAACCTGAAGACAGTGCTCAGCCCGAAGACAATCCTCCTAACGATGACAATGATCAGCAAGAGCAAAATCTTCGTCCGGTTCATCCTCGTGTTGCAAATGAAGTACAGATTGAGAAGATAATTGATAGTATCAATGCGCATGGTCCACTCACTCGTTCAAGAGCAACACAGCTAGCAAATTTCTGTGGGCACTTTGCATTTGTCTCAATATCTGAACCAAAGAAAGTTGCTGAAGCCATCAAGGAACCTGAATGGATTCAAGCTATGCAAGAAGAGCTTCAACAGTTCAAGCTGAACAATGTCTGGGAACTTGTCAAGCGTCCTGACCCCCGCAAGCACAACATAATAGGCACAAAATGGATATATCGCAACAAGCAAGATGAGCATGGTCAAGTTGTCAGAAACAAGGCTCGTCTCGTTGCTCAAGGATACACTCAAGTTGAAGGGATTGACTTCGATGAAACATTTGCTCCTGTGGCTAGGCTTGAAGCTATTCGCATATTACTAGCCTATGCAAATCATCACAACATCCTGCTATATCAAATGGATGTGAAGAGTGCATTTCTCAACGGAAAGATTGAAGAAGAAGTGTATGTTGCACAACCTCCTGGCTTTGAAGATCCAAAACATCCTGAGATGGTGTACAAGCTAAACAATGCACTGTATGGCCTCAAACAAGCCCCTCACGCTTGGTATGACACACTCAAAGACTTCCTGAAGAGCAAAGGCTTCAAACCGGGTTCCCTGGATCCCACACTCTTCACGAAGACATATGATGGTGAACTATTTGTGTGCCAAATATATGTGGATGACATTATCTTCGGCCACACCAACCAGAAATACAGTGATGAGTTTGGACACATGATGCAAGAGCAATATCAGATGTCCATGATGGGTGAGCTGAAGTTCTTCCTCGGTCTTCAAATTTGTCAGCAAGCAATGGCATCTTCATATCTCAAAGATTGCCTGAAGAAGTTTGGAATGCAAGACTGCAAAGGTTATACGATGCCAATGCCAACCAAGAGTCATCTGGGTCCTGACGCCAATGGTAAAGAGTTCGATCAAAAGGTATACCGCTCCATGATTGGTTCTTTACTTTATTTATGTGCATCTAGGCCAGATATCATGCTCAGTGTTTGCATGTGTGCTTGATTCCAAGCGGCACCAAAGGAATCGCATCACGTAGCTGTGAAGCAAATTCTTTGATATTTGGCTTACACCCCAACACTAGGATTATGGTATCCAAAGGGCTCAGAGTTTGATCTAGTTGGATTCTCGGATGCTGATTATGCTGGTGACAAGGTGGATCGCAAGTCTACATCAGGCACGTGTCACTTTCTGGGACGATCACTTGTCTGTTGGTCTTCAAAGAAGCAGAACTGTGTATCACTCTCCACTGTTGAATCTGAATACATTGCTGCTGGATCTTGCTGTGCTCAGCTTCTATGGATGAAGCAAACACTCAAGGACTATGGCATCCATCAGAAACAAGTACCACTCTACTGCAACAACGAAAGCGCCATCAAGATTGCCAACAACCTAGTTCAGCACTCGAAGACAAAGCACATTGAAATTCGTCATCACTTCTCAGAGATCATGTCCTTAAGGAAGATATTGATATCATACACGTCAACAATGAAGAGCAATTGGCAGATATCCTCCCAAAGCCCTTGGATGAGAAAAGGTTTTGCAAGTTGCGGTGTGAGCTAAATATCCTGGAATCCTCAAATGTCCTGTGATCAGGCACACATCCTAACACTTATGCATGATGATGACTTAGATGTGCAACATACGAAGTAATGTATGTCTTCAATCAATGAAGACTTACACTCTGAGTGTGAATACATTAATGCGGAATTTGACTTCGGAGCGCCATGATAATTGTGCGCCGTGTCTGGGTCTAATATTTCCTATACGGTGGGTAACACCACCACCAAATCATGACAGAAAATGGGCTTTTCGTCCTGGGCGGGCCGGAGACGCAGCTGCATGACATTCTTTGGGCCGTCCATGACGGAAAAAGCCGTGGTAGAAGCGAGGGCGACGAACATTTCGGCGAGTTCCCGGTTACGGTGGGAGGTCGGGGGCCGAGCGATGCGCATTTCTCTCGTACACGTACACGCGTGTGTGCGAGGCGTTGGCTCTAACTGAACCCGAGCGAGGCGTTGGGCTCTAACTGAACCCGGGTGATTGCACTGCAGGCTACGCGTTACTGAACCCGAGTGATCGATCGATGGCTGTTAACTGAACCCGATCGAGCGATTCCTTCACTACTAATGCTAACTGAAGTCGATCGATGCTGCCTTTGGGATGAACAGTGAGCGTTGCGGGGGGGGGGGGGGTGGATGAACAGTGAGCGGTGGCGTTGCCTCTGGATGAACATGACCCCGTGGTGTGGAGGGCTGGATGAAAAGTAGACGGTGGAGGGGTGCCCGTGGAGGGGTGGTTGAACATGACCTCGTGGTGTGGAGGGATGGATGAACAGTAGACGGTGGAGGGGTGCCCGTGGAGGGGTGGTTGAACAGTAGCCGGTGGAGTAGCGCGCGGTGGAGGCTGGATGAACAGGAGCCCGTGGAGGCTAGAGGAGGTCGACGGTAGCCCGTGGAGGCTGGAGGAGGTCGACGATGGAGATGAACAGTATCCCGTGGAGTCCCGTTTTGCGGTACGCCACACCCCTCCCAATCAACAGGACCCCCGTCTCGACCGTAGGAGGTCCGTTTCGTCCGTTTTGCGGTACGCCACACCCCTCCCGATCAACAGGACCCCGTTTCGACCGTAGGAGGTCCGTTTCCTCAGTTTTGCGGTACGCCACACCCCTCCCGATCAACAGGACCCCCGTTTCGACCGTAGGAGGTCCGTTTCCTACGTTTTGCGGTACGCCACACTCCTCCCGATCAACAAGACCCCCGTTTCGACCGTAGGAGGTCCGTTTCCTCCGTTTTGCGGTACGCCACACCCCTCTGCATGAACACGACGCATTCCGTTGCCTCCCCATGAACACGATGCGTTCCGTTGCCTCCCCATGAACACGACGACGACGTTGTTTCTCCTTTCCGACCCAGCCATGTACACGAGCCCTGGCCGTAGGTATGCGCGAGTAGGCGTTCGAGATCCCGCTCGTATGTACACATACGTGGCCTTATTTTCTTTCTTGCACCCTTGCCTCTGTACGTACGTGTACATGCTATGTGCGCGCCTCTACTCCGACACGTACGCGCCTCTACATCCACTAGTATATATGTATGTACACGTTCGCAACCAAAATGACAACGCTACGTACGCTTCGACCAGGTGGGTCCCAACTGTCAGGCACTTCCTTGCCTGCGAAGATGTAGCTGGTGGGTCCCAGCAGTCAGGGGGGCGAATCATTTTTTTTTGCCTGGACGCACTTCCTCGCGTGCGAAGATGTAGCTGGTGGGTCCCAGCAGTCAGGGGCAAACATTTTTTTCGCGAAATACGGTGGCCCGTCCGGTGGGTCCCCGCTGTCAGGTGGAGGAATAATTATTTTGCATGTAATAAGGAGGCACTTCCTTGCTGCGGCCGTGGACCCAGCTGTCAGCCTCTCCACGTACAGTCCACGTCCGATGGAAGCCGTTCCTTGACCATGTTGACCACGCCGCGCCGAGAGCACCAGGGCGGTGGACGACGGCGAGGCCTAGGAAGGGAACGACGCGGAGCCGGGGAAGACGCGGCAGTGGATGCCCACACGTAGAGGAGTACGAGGGTTCACTGGTTCGCTGTGGTGTGAGGCTGCCGTCGCCGCAGAATAACAGGGGGTGTGGGTGAGTAGAGGGATGGCCTGGCCAGCGGTGGGAGTAGTAGGGGGCGGTGAGGCCTCCGCCGCATCGCAGCCGGCCACGGGAGGCAGGAGCACGAGGCACGACCGGCGCTGGTTTGGGCGGCTGGAGCAAGAAGACCAGAGGTTGAAGAAGCACTACGGCCGTTGGATGGACATCGTACGGTCACTGGAGCTAGAATCGTGCATATTGACTAAGTTGACAAAGCCCTCCGTCCCCGTCAACTTAGTAGGCCCACAAGTCAGCCTGCCACTATACTGGGTCCCAGCTAACAGGGGGAGTATTCATTTTTTGTGCGTAATAAGGAGGCACTTCCTTGCGTGCGAAGATATAGCTGGTGGGTCCGAGCTGTCAGCGGCGGTAACGTTTTTTTCGCGAAATACAGAGGCCCTTTCGGTGGGTCCCTGATGTCAGGTGGAGGAATCATTATTTTGCGCGTAATAAGGAGGCATTTCCTTGCGTGCGGCCGTGGACCCAGCTGTCGGCCTCTCCACGTACAGTCCACTTCAGATGCATGTCGGTCGTTGACCACGTTGACCAGGCCGCGCCGAGAGCACCAGGGCCGTGGACGACGGCGAGGCCTAGGAAGGGAACGACACAGAGGCAGGGAAGACTCGGCAGTTTTTTCCCACGCGGAGGGGAGTACGACTGTACGAGGGTTTACTGTTCGTCTGCCCTCGCCGGAGAATAACAGCAGGTGTGGGTGAGTAGAGGGATGGCTAGGCCAGCGATGGGAGTACGGTGGGGCGGTGAGGCCTGCGCGGCAGCACAGCCGGCCGCGGGGAGGAGGGAGCAGGCAGTCCCGCCGGCGCTTGTTTGAGCGGCTGGAGCAGGAAGAGCAGAGATTGAAGAAGCACGACGGCCGTTCGATGGACATCCAACAGTCACTGCTTGTGCGTCAACCTTTTTTTAGGAAAGCCTCAAATCTGTGGAAAACAGCATACAACCCATCTGCCATTATTTCTAATAATTTACAGCCCATTTGCTAATTCTTAAGGTTTTTTTTGGAGCCCATATTCTTTTTGTTAGCATTACAGCCCATATTGTGGCCACGGTTAAAAAATTATACGAAATTTTGCATATTTCGGTGCGGTCCGAACTGTTTTTAATCCCGAAATTTCGACTCACATTCAAACTGATTTTAAAAATAAATGTATATCAATATAAAATCCAACAAATTCTCCACGCATAAAAATTAATGTAATTTAAAATCTTGAAATGAAAAAAAGATATTTGAAACTAATTGCCGGTTTGATGTGTTTTAAAAATGTACAGCCCATTTCTCATTACTGATAGGCCATTTTCTCGGCCAGCCGAATGAAGCTCTCCTCGTCTTGAAAGATTTGCAGCCCAACAGGCCTGACAAAGCGACTTACTTGGCAAATCACAAAAAACTGGGCTGTGGCCGTGGACCCAGCTGTCAGCCTCTCCACGTACAGTACTCTTCCGATGGAAGTCGGTCGTTGACCACATTGACCACGCCGCGCCGAGAGCACCAAGGCGGTGGACGACGGCGAGGCCTAGGAAGGGGACGACGCGGAGCCGGGGAAGACGCGGCAGTGGATGCCCACGCGGAGAGGAGTACGAGGGTTCACTGGTTCGGCTGCGGCGTGAGGCTGCCGTCGCCGCAGAATAACAGTGGGTGTGGGTGAGTAGAGGGATACCCTGGTCCAGCGGTGGGAGTAGTAGGGGGCGGTGAGGCCTCCGCGGCATCACAGCCGGCCACGAGAGGCAGGAGCACGCGGCACGACCGGTGCTGCTTTGGGGGGCTGGAGCAAGAAGACCAGAGGTTGAAGAAGCACTATGGCCGTTGGATGGACATCGTACGGTCACTGGAGCTAGAATCGTTCATATTGACTAAGTTGACAAAGCCCTCCGTCCTCGTCAACTTAGTAGGCCCACAAGTCAGCCACCCACTATGGTGGGTCCCAGCTAGCAGGGGTATTCATTTTTTGGTGCATAATAAGGAGGCACTTCCTTGCATGCGAAGATATAGCAGGTGGGTCCGACCTGTCAGCGGGGAGAACGTTTTTTCGCGAAATACAGAAGCCCTTCCCACGTACAGTGCGTAATAAGGAGGAACTTTCCTTGCGTGCGACCATGGACGTCGTGCGTCCCAGCCGTCAGGCTCTCCACGTACAGTCCCCTTCCGATGACTCTCGTATGTTGACCACGCCGTGCCGAGCGCACCAAGGCGGTGGACGACGGCGAGGCCCCAGACTGGAACGACCCGCAGATGGGGAAGACGCGGAAGTGGAGTCGCAGACGGAGAGGAGTGGGAAACTTGACTGGTTCGGGTGCGGGGTGGGCCTACACTCGGCAGAGAATAACAGGAGGTGCGGAGTGGAGGCATGGCCTGGCCGTCGGCGGGGTAGCGTTTCGCTGAGGAGCGCAAAACAACGCCGCTGGACGCCGAAGGCTGGAGCAGGCGGTTCCGGCAGTGCTGGGGGAAGAAGACGAGAGATTGAAGAAGAATGCTGGCCGTTGGATGTAAATCCAACGCCTTCTTAGGCTTCGACCTACTGGCCCACATGTCAGCCAGTCCATTTGTTTTTTAGTCCATTTGGTGGGCTGGGTGAAACAATGATGTAGCATCTATGCAGCCCGTTTAAATCCCACTTGCATTTTTCTCGAAATCCGCGGACTTGCTGGGCTGGGTGAAAATATCATGTTGGGCTAGACGGAGAAATGTTATAAAAACATAAACACATGATTGCACGTCAGTAAAATCTTTGCAAGCTTATGTTCGCAATCACTAGGAGTTAACTTGCCAAGTTATATATAAACAATTATTATTATTATTTTGAAAGAACTTTCAACTTATGAAATAAAATATCATTTTAATTTGATGAGTTAATAGTACGTGGGGTATTATTATTTTTTAGGCTAGACGTGGGACAGTTGAGTTGGTTCTAGGGGAAAGTACTGGGAGAAAACTCAGTTTACATCGAAAAAGAAAGTGGGAGAAAATTCAGAGACCTGCTGGGTCCACCTGAGGAGGGGAATATGTTGGGAGGAAGGAGATTCAAAGCACGGCAGCCGAGTGAACTAGTTTTTTTTACGGACAAGTGAACTAGTTTACATACATAAGCAAATAGCCACTAAAAAAGCAATCAGGTTAATGGGTTCTTAAAAGAAATATTTCGGACAAAACAGATAATTACGACACATAGGCTAATGCATGAAACACTCAGATGATAAAGGTGCTTATAAACAGATAAAGTACAACATCTAGACCTTCCTGGCACGCTTGATCATGACGCTGCGGCTGTCCGTGTACTCGTCGGTTACGGGAAGCAGACACGCCCTCATGTCCAAGATCTGCCTGTACATGTCGTAGCATGCGTATGCGTCCTTGGCCGCGTAGGTTATGTAGGCTAGATTCAGAGGTACCTCCCACGTGTTCAGGTCGTCTTCTTTCATGTTGGCGTATCAGGGGTCGATGATGGTCTCAGCGAGGTCAACCACGGAGTCCTTCTCCTGCCCGTTGCTGATGATCTTGTATTGCTTCTGGATGTCGACAAGCTTGTTGCACCAGATGGCCGAATCGTCGCGTTCTTCCTTCTCTCCACCGTAGCGAAGGTGCAGTCGGCGCTGCCGATGAAACGGGCTAATGCTCCAGAATCTGGGGCAGCCATAGGACTGAGGCGAGGCAGAGCTTCACCGAGTCCGTATCGTTGGTGTACATCACATCCAACTTGGTGCAGCCATAGGACTGAACGGCGAACTCAAAGGGGAACTCCTTGCTGAAGTCCATATCCAGCAGGTTCACCCCTCGGATCGCCATTGGAGTCTCTTCGAGTGAACGAGTGTGTAGGCGGCGGCAGCAGTTCGTTTTTCAGCTCTTGGGGAACTGGATTCAACAGTAAGCTGAGTGTGTACAGGCGACAACAGTTACTACCTCTCCCTCGTCCGCTGCACTCCCGGCAGAAGATGCACCCTCGGCCACACGTCGGTTCACGAGCGGGTCTGTATTGGTACTGTAATAACAGGAGTTAGTGGTCACTTTACTTAAATTAAATTAGCTTTAATAGAAATTTATACTTAAAACAAGCAATGCATTCGCTCGTTCTATCAGTGCCACAGGATCAACATGCACAACAATTAGAATTATTATTCTCAGGACGCACACGATCAGCACATTTGTCGCACTTTCACAAAGATAATACTACCAAGTTTGAACTGTTTGTTATGGTTGTTGTCCTCTGCATCATCATGCCGTGTTTCCCAGCTTGCAAGATTCAGAACCAACAAATAAGATCCAAATAATAAGTACAACAAAGATGCCTACACATCTCATTGATTCCCAGCTTGCAAGATTCAGAACCAACAAATAAGATCCAAATAATAAGTACAACAAAGATGCCTACACATCTCATTGATTCCCAGCTTGCAAGATTCAGAACCAACAAATAAGATTCAAATAATAAGTACAACAAAGATGCCTACACATCTCACTGATTCCCAGCTTGCAAGATTCAGAACCAACCCATTAGAGCCTTTTGATAAAGTGAATATCGGGATTAAATCCATCTTGGCTAGCCATGTCATACAATCGAAGAACTTGGCGAATGCTCTTGACCGTCACAACATCTGTAGTTGAGTATTCCTGTTTGCACAACACAGATAATAAAGAGCATGATTACTATAATACTGGCACTATTGGAAGTCAACCTGCAGCTCCACTCGATGATTCAATTCATGCCACTTTTTCTGCAGTTCACCTGAAATGAAGTAAAAATTGTATCATTCAGCTAGCAAGAAGTACTTGCTCTTGTGAGCTGGCAGGTTCTTCTTTAGTAGTTGCACAAAAATTGAGCAACATTAAGGTTGGCTGTCCGGCTCATGTAAGGTGCAACTATAATTTTCTTATCCTTTTGTGCAGTTCCACTAAAATAAAGTGCCATTGTGGTGACAGTGATGGCTCCATCTTGCAAAGGCTAAGAAAATGTTGCACGAGATTACCAGCAGAACTTGACGGAGATTTTGGAAACTCCAATCACCATTTTGTGCAGTTCCACCAAAATTGAGAGATGTCGCCCACGTGACATTTTAGTTGAACTGCACAAGACACTCATTCCAAAAAAAGTGTTTTGCGCAGTTCACCAAAAGGTCACAATAGCAACAAGGTGAAATGGATATCCCTATCTGCACAAAAAGATAGAAAGTAAACAGTTGCTGGTCAATAAGAATATACAAAACATATACAAAATGAAAAGAAGCATCTTAATTATGTTCATGGCAATCACGCAAGGACAGTAGAAATTTTAAAACGTCAGCAATGCTTCATGTTACCAGAAGCATTACGATCAACAATGAGATTCCTCAAATATGGGATTACTTTAATGGTGGCATTGCTTGTTTACCAGACACAGTAAATCAACAGCAGCTAAAGAGTTGGTTTAAGGGCATGGGACCGTGGGGACACCAGGACACTCAGCAGCGTAAAGGAGCAACTTACTTATCATACTGGGGAAAACAGCAGGAGTGCCATTTGTAACACAGTTTAATTGCATCTTATCACTAGAGGCATTAGATTAACAATAACACTGGTTAGACATGTCCCTAAGGTAACAGTGTGATCGCTTCATTTTACATGCGCCCTTACATTAACAACAGCAAAAGGTTGGTATAAGGACATGCGACAGTGGACACATCAGCACAATGTACCTACAAGGAGGCATAAAGTGGTGATGCCGAGTTTGTTCATGCTATGTGAGGGCAGCAAACCTAATCCTGGAGACCTTGTACTATGTGAGGGCAGCAAATCTAATCCTGGAGACCTTTTACTATGTGAGGGCAGCAAATCTAATCCTAGAGACCTTTTACTATGTGAGGGCAGCAAATCTAATCCTGGATACCTTTTACTATGTGATGGCAGAAAATCTAATCCTGGACATACTCTGTTGACTTGTCCACCAGCCGCCACTTTCTATCCTTTTTTCAACCAATAATAGATCTGTTCCTTATCCAGTTTGTACTGCGTTTTCCCATTATTTCCCTTTTCAACCAAGAGACCGGTTGGGTATCCGGTCTCTACTACTTTCACCATATTATTTCCTCTTTGAATCAAGTCCTAGATTCATGCTACAACTTTCCCCCCTTTCTTTGTTGTTTGAACAAAGCCCTAGATTCGAATGCATGAAGTAGCTTTACCTCTAATAATACTAAAAATTTAGGTGGCTTTGGAAGAGCTGATGGGAGTAGAAAAAGATGCAAATGCAGACACGTGGGGAGCTGGGGCAGTAGAGCAAGGCCGCTTTCGAAGAACTTATACCTGAGGGTCGCCGGGATGTCGGCGGCGGCAGGTCGGATCTGCGGACAATACGGCAGGGAGGAAGAAGGGTCGGAGGACCTCCCGAGCCGGCGCTGTGTCGGAGAGAACGGCACGGGCAGAGGATCGGGCCCCTCCGGCAGCTGTGGGTTTCCTCCCTCGGCGGTGATGACCGCGTGAACGATGCACCTTTTAGTCCTCTACACACACCGGCCGAAGGGATCCGGCCGGATCTGTGACCAGCGGTGAGCAGAGAGAAAATGTCGCTACCGCTGTCTTGTTTATATCTGGAGAGGATGAGAGAATGAAGAGAGCAACCCTAGTAAAGCAAGCGCTCAGGCCCCTGCGTCCATATATAGTGGAGTGATTATCTTTTTTCTCTCCACAACAAGCGTTTCAATTTGTGTACGTGGCACTAAAGAAAAGAAACTCTCTATTTAAGGTGACTACTGTACGACTCCTACTTACTACTAGTAGTACTACAGTATTGTTCACTTGTGCTCCCCGCCCCTCCATTCATTGAACAACCCCACGGGTGAATAAACATACAGTAAGTACTGTATTTATATAGAACGAACAAGCTCGAACTATTTTCGCGTAGTTAAAAGTTGAGGGCGGGGCTTTTCCCGGGCAGTACACGCGACAGTTTTCGGGTAGGCGGTTTGACAGAGAGGCGAGGAGGGTGAGCGAGTGGGGCTATGCGATTTGACGGCGCGTTACTGCTGGAAAGACTTGTGATATGACCACTCACTATAGTCATGAATTACTGGCGCTCCGACCGGGGTGATGCCCCCCTTCCGTTCCGCGCTCTAATCTGGTGCATGACACGTCGACCCGGATGCTGGCTCTCCCACATGTCGGAGTAGTAAGAAGGAGCAAAGAATGATGCGGTATATACTAGTACTATACTACAGTACTACTCAGGTCGGAGGAGTGCGAACCACGGCAGCCCAGTGAACCAGCAGTGCGAACCACGGTAGCCCAGTGAACCAGCAGTAGAAAACAATGTGGTGATATGGCCATAAAAAACAATGTGCTACGGTCCACACTGTAGCATGTACAGTAACACTCCTCTTTGTTTGGATCCCTGAGTTAGAGCTAGTTTGGGTTGAAATAGCCTCAAATTATCGAAACAAGAGGGGTTAGTTTGAGCTAGTTTGCTCTAACCCAGCTAAAAAAACTAGCCCGGTGGAGAGGTTCTAATTGGGTTAGTTATCCTCAGGCCCACTAAAAGAGAACTAAAAAATCTCCCCTGCCCGCACCAGATCGCTCCCCCCTCTCGCATGACTCCTCTCTGTTACCCATAGGGTCGCTCGCCCTCTCTCTCCTCCGGCCGCCCTCTCCTTCCGGCCTCCGCCGCCCTACTCCGGCCGCCCTCTCCCTCCGGTCTTCGAAGGTCGCCCCGCTCCCCTTCACCAGTCGTTTTTCTCCCTCTGTCGTGCGCGGCGGCGGCGCATCTACCAGGGAGGTCGCGAGAGGGGTGAGTTTGTTCGTTCCTTCTCTGTCTCACGGCCATATCATTGATCTTGCTTGCTCTAGCGCTAATTCTGATTTGGAAAAGTAGATCCTGATCAAACTTGGTATAGATTTGTGGTGCACGCATGGAATTGTTTGATGCTGCTTGAGGAGGTAATAAATCTTTCTAGAGGCCCAAAGATTCAGGTCACCTTTCTAGGTATTTCAATTTCAGGCTTGCATTATTTCTAGAGGCCCAAAGATTCAGTTCACCTTTCTAGGTATTTCAATTTCAGTCTTGCATTATTTCTAGAGGCCCAAAGATTCAGTTCACCTTTCTAGGTATTTCAGTTTCAGGCTTGCATTATTTCTAGAGGCCCAAAGATTCAGTTCACCTTTCTAGGTATTTCACTTTCAGGCTTGCATTATTTCTAGAGGCCCAAAGATTCAGTTCACCTTTCTAGGTATTTCAGTTTCAGGCTTGCATTATTTCTAGAGGCCCAAAGATTCAGTTCACCTTTCTAGGTATTTTAGTTACAGGCTTGCATTATTTCTAGAGGCCCAAAGATTAAGTTCCCAGTCGGCGGCAAGCGGCCCTGCTACCCATGCCGGTGTCGACCTCAACTCGCAAGGGCCGGCGTCGGAGGGGTTCCCGGGGCTTGGGCTCTACAAAGCCTTCCTCCAGAGCGACGATGGCGAGCTCCTCCCTCGGTGCGTGAGGGGCTCCGGGCTCCCTCCCTATCGTGAATGACTTCCGTGATGAGTTAGCTCATTCTTTGTTTCATGAAGTGTTTTTTTATTTTGTGAAGCTTGATTGACGACTTGTATGTTTAAGTGGGATATCTCATTTGTATGGACAAAGTAAAAATTATCATGTTTTGCATGCTTGATTTGTATATATGGTTCGTTTATGTCAATTGTAAGCGGGAGGAGGCCACAGAAGAGCCGGCCACGCCAAGAGGGTGCTTGGATCCAAGGGAATTATTTTAGTCTGACTAAAAATAGTCTCTTTAAGAGGCTAAAGTTCCAAGCACCCCTGACTAAAGAGGGGCTAAAACTAGTCTTGAGACTAAAAATTTTAGTCAGGGGTACCCCTACTAAAATGTGGATTAGTCCTCTCTCTCCTCATTTAACTCCTCTCCTTTAACACAGGCGAGTTCTAGATTGGAGGGTTTGGAGGATAATAAATGCTCATTAACTTGATTTTAGTCTCTTTAGTATTTGGATCCAAGCATGGGTGAGGCTAGCAAGTTTTAGTCGGGCGTTCCTAATTAGCGCTCGCACGTCGGAGCGCTCGCTTTCCGACCAGCCTTTGTATTCCAGATTGAAGCGGTTCCATGTGTTGTTTCCTTTTCCATTATTTCCTTTTTTTTAATTTGCATGCAAACCGTAAACGCAAGTAAGGCCGAGGAAACAAAAGTACGATGCATGCAGCCACCCACCCCCTTAAAATCAGGGGGAGAGATTAGAGGGAGGAGAGAGAGAGAGAGATTAGAGGGAGATCTCAGGGGAAGAGAGAGATTTATTTGAGGAAAGACCCCACGGTTGGATTAGGGGGAGATTTATTAGGAAAGAAAGAGGGTCCCACGGTTCCAACAATTCCCGCATGGGAATCGAGCGTCGCAGCGCTCGCTCGCCAAGGAGTAAATCCGGTTTTAGTCCCACTACTTTTAGTCATGGAACTAAAACGTATCCAAGCACCCTCCAAATCCGGCAGGAAATAGGGTCCAAAGTAGTCAAATGATTGAGATAGAGCATTTATTGTCAATCTAACCCTGCCATCCATACACCTCTTTGGTTTAGAGTTAGTTCAGGGTTAGAATCTAACTCTAACCTCTAACTGAGTTAGAGTTCTCCTCGTCTCGGTTCATCGCCATCATACTTTCCCCATTCCTGTGTTTTCAGTATCCTGCGAATCAAAGAGGCCCTTTTTTGCCGGAAAAATCAAAGAGGCCCTTAGACTGGTTTCGGTCCGGTCATTTTTTATAAACGTGTTATGTCCAAAATTTAATGAACGTGCTCCGGTTTCCATGAAAATAATCCGGTTTCATGTAGTAATTCATTCATTTATTTATTCTTCTGCGGGGGGTTTGCATGTAATTCGTGAGGTCTGAAATGTAAAGTACCCCGGCATATGCTCCGAGTCGTGCATGCACTACGACCCAGATGCTCTATGTCCCACATGTCGGCGAATGGGAGCACGTGGAAATAGCCTAGGAGTACATATAGGAGGATAAATGCGTGAAATAATATGTACTGTGAAGCGTAGCCGCGGTTCGAAAAGGAGACCTAAAGTGATGACAGCTATAGGTCGCACGCACCCAACTAGTGGTACTAGACATACGACTAATTTTTCCCTCAAAAAAAAGAGGCACGAGTGCTCAGTACTCCTATTCTATAAACACGAGTCCCATCTGACAACAGCGTCCGTGCTACAGCTAGCTCTCCTCCCTCGTTTCTCTCTTCTAGTAATTCTAAACTCGGCCGACGCCCGGTGGGCGGGGTGGGTTTGCTCAACTGCGGCCCCACCTCACAGTGAAAACGTTACGACTGGAATAAAAATGCCATATACTCCCTCCGTTCATAAATATAAGCCTTTTTAGATACTATTTCAAATGGAATACAGCATACAGATGTATGTAGACATAGTTTAGAGTGTAGATTCACTCATTTTGCTCCGTATGTAGTAGTCACTTGCTGGAATCTTTAGAAAGACTTATATTTGGGAACGGAGGGAGTACTATACTAATAAAACATTAAGGCCACGAGGCGATGCAGTGCTGGTTACAGGAGGCAAGAAGAGATGCATCCATCGACGACGTCCACCTCCTCGACTCAGGGCGCCGGCCCACCGAACGGCGCCTAAGTAGCAGCGGCTTTCGTGGCCAGGTCGACGTGCTTCTGAACAATGGCGTCCAAAGATTCCAGCCGCTGGAAGAAGGCCAACGTCTTTCTGTCCTCGCTTGCCTTGTAGTGGCCTATGTAGACGATTTCCTCGTAGACGTGGATGTGCAGGTCGACGGTTTCTTGCATGGCGAGGCGCTGCGCGGCGAGCGCGGCCTCGAGGTGCACATTCTTCGTCGCGACCTCCGGCACCTGCAGGGCCACCAGGGCTTGAAAGAGTTCGTCACCATGGAGGCCGATGAGGGTGGCAGGCAATGAGGAGCCTGGGCGCGCGGGCTGGAGCAGTACGGCAAGGTCGTCCGCGCGCTTCTTGACGGCGGTGAACTTGCGGATGGAGTTGACCATCATGTCGTCCATGCGAGAGGCGAAGCCGGCGTCGGCGAGGGCTACGATGCCTGCGGTCGCCAGCACCGTCTGGAAACGCTGCGCGGTGCGGGGCCGCAGGCCGGCGCCTTGGATGATTTGGCACAGCCGACTGCCGCTCGCGTCCATCGCCTCCATAGGTGCTTGTGGCTTCTGGTCACTTGGTCTTGGATTGGAGTGAGCAGTGTTGCGCAGAGACTTGGGAGTAGATGGATTGGAGTGGTGGGGCGCCTTTATTATATGAGAGTCCAAACTCTGTTGCATTCACATCGTGCTGGCTCTATTCTGCTTCTCCAATTAATTCCCTCTGCATGTAATTGAGGATGCATCATTGACCGTTCAACGTCTCGGGAACCGCTACCCTCTCCCTCCTTGGCATTCAAGCACCTATGGACCCGTCGACGACGAGGTGCCTATGGTGACTTCGTAAATTTCAAGATGATAGTGCCGTGCGTGTGTGCGTTCATAGGGGTGAGTGTATGCGCGTGTATATGAGCGCTTGCGTCTGTACTGTGTAAAAAAACGTAAATGCGTGTCAAAAAGAGACTAGTCAGTATACTCAATATTGTGCACCTCGGAGAGGAAAACGATAGAACTAGTACGTATTTATTTACGGTGCAGATTCACTCATTTTGCTCCATATGTACTCCGTCTCGGTGTAGTCTAGTCACTTGTTGAAATCTCTAGAAGGGCAAATACTCCTTTCTGGTTTACAGGGCTATACTAGCAAGTAGTTGTACGTACTAGTACAATAGTGGGCTCACATAGCAATTTTGTCTCATGCAAGAGCCTGGCTATATGCGTGCTCCAATGTTCGCAACTGCAACGTTCGGTTTGCGCTTGGCTCTTCGCCTCTTCGAGAAGACGAACAATGATGTTACTACTACTGCTTCTACAGTGTCGAATCCACTGCTGCATGTCCGTCCACCGCGAGCGGGACGGATAGCTTGTTGTAGAAGTACTACTAAGCAAAAGCCTGTCCTCGTTTGCGAGCAACCGCGCGCATGGGTGAGGGAGAAGGCGTGTAGTAAAATCAAGCTTCTCCTCGTTGTACGAGTTGACGCGACACATCATAGCACTGGCCCCACATGCTTGCCTCTAAACTTGGCTGAAAGACCCGCAGTGTACAATATATTTGCTGCAACCTCTAACATTTACCCACCACAAATTAAAATATATGTGGCCGTATGCATCGTTCTGATGCAGAGGCCGGGGAGTCCCCCCTTTTCGAAAAAAAACAAATTAAAATATATATTCCTGTCTTGACCAGATGAGCGTGCAAACTACAATCACCAGGGTGTCAGGTAGGGCCAGAAGACTATTTTAATTTTTTTAAAAACTTCGAGACGGCCACATAGCATGGAGCCGACCCCAACGATTTTAAGCTTACAGGCACGGTACACGCTATCCTAGACTACTCTACACATGAAACTGCCACACGAGCGTCCGGGCTGCGCTTGGCTCTTCGCCTCTTCGGGAAGTCGAACAATGATGGAGTACTACTGCACTGGAGGAGTACTACAGTACGCTTCTGGCCATCTGACACCGATTGAACTGCTGCATGTCCACCGCGTGCGGGAGGGAGAGCGTGTAGCGAAAGCTTCTCCTAGTCTTGCCAGCCACCACGCTCATGGGCGAGGGAGGGACGCTCCTGCCTTTGCGTGTATGACAGGTGGGCCCGACAGGTGTGTGGCCAACCTGTCATACAGCCAAAGGCAGGTGCAGTTAAGTCCGCGAGGGAGAGGATAATCAAACTTCTCGTTGATGTACGAGTTGACGCGACACATCAAAGCACTGCACTCGATATATTTCAATAATTTGCGTTTACCGATGCATTAATTACAACGCATGCATGCATGCCGTGACTCTCCTTTTGATACTTGCATGTGTTGATTTAATGCACCTTGAAGTAGTATAAAATATGTGACGGTAAAGCTTTGTAATACCCCGGCCCAAGTCGAGAGATGGTTGTGCACGAGGAGGGCGAGATCATGCAGACCGAACAGGACCCGACGATGGAGCTCTCTAAGGTCTCGATGGACCTCACCGTGCTCCACTGCCCCTTGTGCCTCCGCCCCTTGACGCCTCCAGTGTATGAGGTTCGAATACACCTCGTCCGTTCGGCTGATTGAGCAAGGTGCAGGTTTCTTGATTGATGTGCTGTTCGATTGATTTCTACAGTGCAAGGGAGGGCACCTGGCCTGCGCGGACTGCCGCGTCGAGCGCCCCGGGAACCAGCGGCAGTGCCAGAAGTGCGAGCGCGGCGGTGGCTTCGACGTGCGGAACACGGCGGTGGACTCCGTCCTTTCGTCGGTGAGGGTGGAGTGCCCGCACGAAGGCTGTGGGCTCTACGTCACTTACCACAAGCTCGCCGATCACCAGAGCGTGTGTCCGCTCGCGCCCTGCAAATGCCCCGTGCCCGTCTGCGGCTACGAAGGCCCGCCGCCGGCGCTCTACCACCACATCAGCACCGCGCATCCCATGCCCGTGCACAGGATCCAGTACGGCAAGGTGCTCCAGCTGCAAGTGCCACTGTCGGAGCCACGGCTCTTGCTGTTCGCGGAGGAGGACCGCCGCGCGTTTTTCTTGGTCGGCGGCGTGCTCGACATCGGCGCGCCTATCGCCGTGTCGGTCGTCTGCATCAGAGCGGGGGCGTCCCCACTGCCGCACTACGTGGCCAAGCTGTGGGCGAACGGCCCGCCGGGGGAGCCCAAAGGCACGACCGACGCCGTCAAGGTGGAAATGGAGGTGACAAGCAGCAAGGATCCCGGCGACGTCGACGTGCAGGAGCTGACCTTCTTGACAGTTCCGCCCAAGCTGCTGGCCGGGGCTAAGCTTGTGTCCCTCCACATTCAGATTGACAAGCTCACGTCCTAAATGTTTCTACAGTGCCTTCTGTTTATCTTAGTAATATGCTAATATAGGGATTACCTTGGTCTACTTTAGCTTAAGAAATGGTGGGTTTTGGTGGCGATGCAGCAATTACTTCGACATCAGATCAGTAATTTCCAACAGTCGAACGGATATTTTGTGTCTGTTGGATATAAAGTTCCTTTGGGTAAGAAGTACTACTTGTCATCAAAATGGATAAAAGGAGATGTATGTAGACGTATTTTAGTTCTAGATACGTCCCTTTTTATCCATTTTGATGACAAGCACTCCCTCCGTTCCACAATACATGCCTTCCATTTGTCAAAATATAGATGTATCTAGACATGTTTTAGTATATAGGTACATCCATGATAGAGCCAATCGGATGGTTGAGAACACTACAATTCGTAGCTACAGATGCGTGTGTGACTCCCAGATGCAGAGGCCGGGGGTCATCATCCTCCTTTTCGAGAAAAAACAGACGCGTGTGTGAGAGGACGAGTGCGTGCGTGCACCTCTTCTCTTCCTGTATAACGTACTACTAAACTCAGAGTACAAGTTTTTGTGGGTGGCACGATGGTGCGTGCGAGAAGTCCCGAGAGATAGGTTTAATGCGTCTGAAAAAAAGACTAGCCTAGAGCTCGCCACGCGGCTATTCCTGTCGAACGCCCCATTAACCGTAAGATATGTATACGACGGTGCCAGTTATTGCACGTACACAGCAGTACTCCCTCCTTTCCGGTTTATAGGGCTTAATTCAAAAATCTCACCAACCAAGATGGTGAGTGGTGGAATATTTTTTGTAGTTTGCAAAAGCACCTAATTAATGCTCTTGTTTTTCTCAAAAAATTATGTTTATCAATGCATAATTGCAATGCATGCATGCATAAAGTACATGCATTGGTCAATTTTCTCTTAATACATGCATGCAATGATTTAATGCACCTTGGAATCTGAACATGTGCTGGGGAACAACCAAATTGAGCCTTATAAATGGAAAAACTAAAATTTTGAGATAAGCCCTATAAAACAGGAAAGGAGGGAGTAGAAAACGAAGTACTCCATCCGGGAACAGTGCCGCACTTCGAAACTAGAACCGTCAATAAATTTTGAGCTTGCGTCTCGTCACATTCCAAATTACTCCACGCTATATTGAATTGCAAACCTGTTCACACCGATCACAACCTAAACGGTGTCCCACTTAGGAGCGTATTAGTACCACGCTATATTGATTGCAAACCTGTTCACACCGATCACAACCTAAACGGTTTCCCACTTAGGAGCGTATTAGTACTCGGTTATAAATACTAGTATGCCAAGATGACTGCACATTCCTCCTCAACTCCTCATCCACAAAAACAAACAAGTCATTCAGCATCCTTCCCTTGCGTCTGCCATGGCCAGCGTGAGTTCTGGGTCGAGAGATTGCCACCAGGGAGAGGCGAGCATGGAAGCGGAAGCACGAGAGATGTCCCGTCTCGCTGCGAGAGCAGCCGACATGTCCCGCCGCGCGGAAGTAGCAGCACAGAGGTCCCGCCGCGCCGCTGAAGCAGCACGGAGGTCCCGCCGCGCCGTCGATGCAGCAGACTGGTCCGGCCGCGCCGCGGAAGCAGCAGAGATGTCCCGCCGCGCCACGAATGCAGCAGAGATGTCCCGCCGCGCCGCGGCGGCCTGGGAAAATTTCTCGCGGGCAGGCGACGACTGTTACAGGCGCATGCATGCGATCGTCCATAGCCAGATGGATCAGATCTCCGGCTGGGCGAGGTTGCAGGACGACATGAAAGCCTCGTTTGAACAGGCTACCGGCGTCATCCGGCAACTAAGGGAGGGCAATGAGAGGCTCCGGGCCGAGCGCGACCTGCTGAGGGAGAAGATCGTCCGAAGTGCAGACCAGCAGGAGGAGACCAGTGCCTTGTTGAAGAGGACCGGCGTCATCGTCAAGAAACTTATGGACGAGAATGACATGCTCCGCAACGAGCGCCAAAGGCTGGTGGAGGAATCCGTGGATGTTCTCAAGCAGCGTCTTGAGGACACGAAAGAGCTCATCGCCGCTCGCCGCGGAGACTAGTTCCCGCGGCCTGCAGCAACGCATCAAGAAAGTAGAGATCAGCGAGCCAGATCCTTGTCTTCCTTCTTCTTTTGCCCTTGTGTATTTCGGGCGTAGCCGCATGTGGCTTTTTTAATTATCTTTCTAATTATGTAAGACAATTAATCGTCCTTATCTTTCTGTGGAAGATCAATGTTGCGAGGCTGGAATGAAGAAAACTCTTGCTGTGGCGACCCTGGCGTTGCTGTTCTTCTAGTTGCTGCTGGGCTTCCTTCAGTTTCCTGGTTTCTTTTGATGTAATAATCGGTTTAGGATGTGGATTGTGTCGTCGGTTGTGAAATGTTGGGTTCTAGCGCGGATGTTTGGCCTTTGTTGGCCTCTTGGGATGTTGCGATTTCAATCTGGTAGCTTTTAGTCCTTCGTGTTAGGCTGGAGTTGTGCTGAACTTCTTGTGAATTGTGGTGGTTTTCAGTAATGAAAATCGGAAGGGGCAAGCCCTTCTTTGATCAAAAAAAATTAATCGTCCTTATATATTCATCAGTCTTGCTATAAGTCGCAGTAGATGCTATATAGGTCCGTCGGATCTTACATCAAGATCCGTGCTTTCAGATTTTCTTTTTTCTCTCTTAAATCTCAGTCGAGTGAGACATAGCCACGCCATTAAACAGAGGCTCGGGCGCCATTAATGGAGACCTTGGGAGAGAGGTGGACGGCAGATGGAGGTCAAAGGGCTCTCCTCCCGATAAGCACGCGCAGGGGTCTGATCGCACGCCTCTCGTACTCAAATAGCTACCCTGCACGGCGCCTCCTAGCTAATAAAAAATGGGGACGCGTGGCGGCACGTAAATGGTACTAGTAAGTAGAACGCCCACGGTTTCAATAATACTTGTGTTTCCGATTGTAACGTGACAGCACTTGTTCCAAAATGACTTTGTTGATTGTTAATGTGTGCGCCTTCGCAAATCGGACTGCAAATTTACCACAGCATGTTGGTGCCATGTCATGGCACCAAGCCAAGTTTCATTATTTTCATGCGTGTTTTGGATTTACAGGAATTAAAAAACTAAGTTTCTCAATGTTTCCAACCCAGCCACGACGCCCAGAATTTTGAATTTCATTCCCATTTCTTGCATGGAACCTAGAAATTTACCCGAGGACACACATGTGATTTTTCAACCAACTTTGGTGCACTGGAACATGTGCTTGTATTTCAAATTTGAATTATGCACACAAAGGTGACACGTTCCCTCCCAGAACCACGAGCCTTCTTGAGAGAAGCTCCGATTTGCAAGAAGCTTATACCAAAATTTGTTCCTATTCGGCCAATTTTTTTACCACGGCATGGTACTACCATGACATGACACCATGCCAAGTTTCATGATTTTAAAACCAAGTTTCTCAATGTTCTCGACCGAGCCACGATGCCCAGATGTTTGAATTTTATTCTCATTTTTTGCATGGGACCTACTCCCTCCTTCCATCTATATAGGGCCTAATGTGTTTTTCAAGACAACCTTTGACTATTGACAAGATTAATAGCACATGAGATGTATACTATGAAAATTATATTATTGGAAGCTCCTTTGACATACAAATTTGAAGGTATGCTTTGTGTAAGTTGCATGTCATATATTATTGCTCTAACGTTTGGTCAAAGTTAGCCTCGAAAAACGCATTAGGACCTATATAGATGGAAGGAGGGAGTAGAAATTCACCCGAGGACACAAATGTGATTTTTCAACCAACTTTGGTGCACGGGAGCATGTGCTTGTAGTTCAAATTTGTATTATGCACATTAAATGACCAAAAACTCAATTAATGTGTAAATAAGGCCAAACGAAGCCGGAATAATTCCAAAATTTAACAGGGCACTCATGTAGTTCTATGTTGCCTTTGTAAATAAACTCAAGGGGGACAACGTATATCGTTTCGCACTCAAAGGTGGCACGTTCCCTCTCAGAACCACGAGCCTTCTTGAGAGAAGCTTCGGTTTGCAAGAAGCTTATACCAAAATCTGTTCCTATTCGGCCAATTTTTTTACCACAACATGGTAGTACCATGACATGACATCCATGCCAAGTTTCATGATTTTCAGACGTGTTTTGGATTTACAAGAATTTTAAAACCAAGTTTCTCAATGTTCTCGGCCGAGCCACGATGCCCAGATGTTTTAATTTTATTCTCATTTCTTGCATGGGACCTAGAAATTCACCCGAGGACACAAATGTGATTTTTCAACCAACTTTGGTGCACGAGAGCATGTGCTTGTAGTTCAAATTTGACTTATGCACATTAAATGACCAGAAACTCAATTAATGTATAAAAAACGACAAACGAACCCGGAATAATTCCAAAATTTAACAGGGCACTAATGTAGTTCTATGTTGCCTTTGTTAAGAAACTCAAGGGGGGGCAGCGTATATCGTTTCACACTCAAAGGTGGCACGTTCCCTCTTAGAACCACGAGCTTCCAAATCGGCCCAATTTTTTACCACAACATGTTAGTGCCATGACATGACACCATGCCAAGTTTCATGATTTCCAGGCGAGTTTTGGATTTACATGAATTTAAAATCAAAGTTTCTCGATGTTCTCGGCCGAGTCATGACGCCCAGATGTTTGAATTTCATTCTCATTTCTTCCATGGGACCTAGAAATTCAACCAAGGACACACATGTGATTTTTCAACCCACTTTGGTGCACCGGAGCATGTGCATGCAATTCATATTTAGATTATGCACATTAAAAGTCCAGAAACTCAATTAATGTATAAAAAGGCCAAATGAACCCGAAATAATTCCAAAATTTAACAGGGCACTCATATAGTTCTATGTTGCCTCTGTAAATAAAATCAGGGGGGAGGCAGCGTATATCGTTTCGCACACAAAGGTGACACGTTCCCTCTCGGAACCACGAGGCTTGTTGAGAGAATCTCCGGTTTTGCAAGAGGCTTATACCAAAACTTGTCCCAATTCAGCCAAAAATTATACGTATGAAAACAGGGTTTAGATTATCCCAAACATCTCGCTACCTAGACCAATAATGTACTATGATTTGAATTCAACATAAAATGGATACAAATATTTGAATTGGAGAGCGTATGGTACATGTAGTTCATAGTGAAATATGATTACTGCTATATGTATGTTTTTTGTTATCAAGATAATATTTAAATTATTGTATAACTTGACAACAATCGTATTCAAATAAGGAAAATTGATTCAAATTTAGTCCATATGGTAGACGACAATATATATGTTCACATGGTGGAGTAAAATGTTCATATATGATGGAAGATCAAAATGTACGACTACATCAATTATAAACCGCAAGGTCACCTAACGATATATTCGAATTCAACATAACGTGGATTCAAAAATTGAAATTCGAGATCATGGCATCTGTAATCATATAAAAAGGGACATTACTCTTTCTTTGGTGGGAATTGATTTGTTTTTTGTTGTTGTTGAGGGAAGTGCGAATCGATTTGGTACTGTGCAGGGTAATCTTGTTCTCCCGATTTTTTTACATTTTTCTTGTAGTTTTTTCAATGGCATCTATAGCAATATAGTAAAAGGGGACATGACTCTCTTGTGTCTTGTATGAATTGTTTTTTTACACGTTAAGTTTGTTCTGCCGAACAAGGAATCCGCACCTTGTTATCCCGAAATTTTCAAGCTCGAGTATCTTTTGTCTCACCTGCTTTGAAACTCCCGCTTCTTCAACCCGCGCCGCGCCTTGTTATCCCGAAATTTGGACGCGCGCGAGAACTCCCTCCTCATCCGAAATCGCTCCCGCAGCCCAGACACGCGAAATCCCCCTTCTACCCCTCAGCCGGAAATGAAGCTCCACGTCGCGGTGTCAAAACCGGTGGGGGTACGCTGGTAACTTACCCTACATTTCGGACAAGCGCGTCCCTAAGCTTGGCTCCCCCTCCCCCTTCGCCCCCCCATTCGTACACCGAGGCCGCCAAAACCCGCGAAACCCCACGCTCCTCCGTCGGCCTCCCGACCGCCGCCCAGCCGGAGACTCTTCCCCGACTACGTCGTCCACCGCAACAGCTCGCCGTCCCTCATCCACCGCACCGGATGAGGATCCGTTGTCGATCTCGTCGTCCCGCCGGATCAGCCGCCCCGTCCTCCACCTCCAAGGAGCTGCCCCGACGTTCGCCTCGTCTATCGCGCCACCTCAATCCCCACAGCGCCGTCTTGACCTGCCCCACCGGAACCGCAGCACCCTCACCAATTCCTCCGATGAAGCCGAGGCCAACTCGGCGCCACCAAGGAGGTTCTGCACTCACCGCTGCATTTTATCTTTTATTCGATCTCACGGGGCTGCCGGTGCTCGATACCGAGCAGACATGGCGTGTCTCCATCGACGGCGCCGTCGCCGGCCACATCATCCACGGCGTCTCTCCCCCATGTCGTTGCTTCCTCGGCGGCGACTTCCACAACGGCACTAGCTGCAGCTGCTCCGGCTCTCGCTCGCGCTGCGGCTCTGTTCTTGCTGTCGGTCGCGCTGCTGCACTGCTCCTGCTTTCGTTCGTGCTGCTGCTCTGCTCTTGCTCTCGCTTGCGCTGCTGCTGCTGCACGACCTCCGGCAGCTACAGGAGTTGCTGCTTTAGCACTCGCTCGCGGTGCTACTGCACGACTTGCTCTCTGCTAGTGCGTTCCCTGCTCGAGCGTCTGCTGATTTAGATCACTGCTTCTCTGCTACTAGTGCTCGAACGCCCTAAACATCTATTGCAATGCTCTGTTACTAGTTCAATCAGTTTCGACAGTAAAATTCAGTTTCGACTGTGAAGTTCATTTTCTTCAGTTAAGTTCAGAGTGAACAGTACTTACAGCATCTGTCGGAGCGGCCGTGGCGCGGCTGATGCGTTTTACATCTACTCCCTCCGTTCCGAAATATTTGTCTTTCTAACATTTCAAATGGACTACAACATACGGATGCATGTAGACACATTTTAGAGTGTAGATTCACTCACTTTGCTTCGTATGTAGTCACTTGTTGAAATATCTAGAAAGACAAATATTTAGGAACGGAGGGAGTAGCACTTTTTGGTGATGTATTTTACATCATCTATTGCAGATGATATTAGGGTCCCACTTCAGATTAACGTTGTCTGTCTTGTCATGCTTCAGCCTCGTCGCCGTACACCTTAGCGGAGCTGCTCCAACGACGGAACCGTCCATCACAGCGGAGCAGTACCCTCGGCGCCGTTTCCAGAGGCCTCGGATCTTCTTCCCCGCCTCCGACAGTCACACCAGCATCATCACCATCCTCCACGTCCAACCCAATGATGCTGAGGTCCACAAGGCTATGCCAAAGAGGTTGTACACTCGTCGCATCACTTTGTTTCTCCATTCCTCTGTTCTTCCAATTCATGTGAGCCAAACACCCAGGTTGACTGAAATCCTATGTTTCCAAATGCTCTGTTTTGCACGTGCATTCCTATCCTATTCCTGTGTTTTTCCTGTCCCTGCGTTTATAGAATCCTCCAATTCTAAGGAGCCCTTACAGATTTACTTCATTTTCAGATAGGCGTCAAAGAAAACTCTGTGTGTTATGTCCTGCTCCTGCCGTGCCGTCATCCACCCCACCTGAGGTGCACCATCGACAGAAGCGTTCACTGCAGCAGAGATCCCCCCTGCAGACTTCCTTTCGCCGCCTCAGATCATCTTCCCCGTTGCCGGCAGCCACGCCAACTGCATTACCATCATCGACTGAGCAGATGAACCTGAGGACTACACAGTTCCGGAAGAGAGGTCGCAGTCTTTCGTGTTTGCTTACGTTATACATCGGTTATTATTACCTGCTACTTTATCGTTCAATCTTGAGTTTTGAATTGCCCATGGGTCTCATATCGAGCCAGCAACGAATAGTATCTGTCTACTATCTGGTTCATCTGGGGTCTTCTATGTGGTTCATGTTGGGTGGGCAACAAACAATAGATGATCCATTGTCTATCTTTTTAAACTGAAGCTATAATCTACCTGCTATCATTAGTTTTGGATCCATCCACTCGTTTGCTACCATCAGTCTTGATTTTTGCATGCACCCCTTAGGCCTTACAAAATCTAACTATTTTTTTATTATGCATGTCAGATATTGTACACAATCGTACTGAACATGTAGAGAAAAAGAGAAGACCGTTGCGTGCGAATATAATGTCATGCAGACGCCGCTCCATGGTGGGCGAAGTGCCCCCCCTCCTGCATTTCCAGATTGTATTCCAGAGGAAGATAACTGTTCAGATGGAGATTCAGAAGGAGCCGACCACGCCTGTTTACCACCTGAGGTGTTTGCTCTAACCTGGCATGCTGATGTTGGTCATATCATGCATATGGCGCCTTGCATTGCTTACATTATACATCTTATATGTCATCAGCTTAGTTTAGATTTGCTTTGTGTGAATGCCACCTGTTTGGTTTCTATATCATACTCCCACCATTCCTAAATATTTGTCTTTTTAGAGATTTCAACAAGTGACTACATACGGAACAAAATGAGTGAATCTACACTCTAAAATATGTCTATATACATCCGTATGTGGTAGTCCATTTGAAATCTCTAAAAAGACAAATATTTAGGAACGGAGGGAGTATATGGGAATTATGCAATGCCATCTTCTTTAGCCAGGCATCATATACGTGAATCATGCAATGCCATCCTGTTTAGCCAGTCATCGTATATGTGAATTGTATTGTGCCATATTTTTTTCCATAATGTATTCCATTTGTCAACAATGTTTATACATTCATCTACTCTTCCTGTGCATCAGCCATTTGAGTCGGTCATGGGAAAATCTGGAGTGAAAACAAGGTCTTCTGAGCAGTCAGTGCTACCTGTCGATGCAGATTTCTTGCTGGTTACAGATAGCTCCTCAGAGGAGGATTCAGAGAGAGATGACCAGTCGTATCCCCCCCCCCCCGAGGTGCATGCTCTAACTTGGCTGGGTTATATTGCTCATATCATGCATATGGTGTCTTGCATTGCCATGCCATCTGCTTAGATTAGACATGCTTTGTGTGAATGCCTCCTGTTTGCTTTCTATATCAGATATGTGAATTATGCAATGCCATGTTTTTCAGCCAGTTATCATATATGTGAATTATGCACCGCCATGGAGCCAGGCATCATATATGTGAATTATCTCATGCCATCTTTTTTTCATTACGTATTCCATTTGTCGACAATCTGTGTATATTGAACTACTCTTCATGTGTATCAGCCATTTGAGCCGGTTATGGAAAAATCTGGAGTGAAAACAAGGTCTTCAGAGCAGGCAATGGTACCTGTTGAAGCATATATCTCGATGGTTACAGGGAGCTCCTCAGAGGAGGATTCAGAGACAGATGACCAGTCCTATATCCCACCTGAGGTGTATGCTCTAAGTTGCAATGTTTATATTTCTCATATGATGCATATGGTGTCTTGCATTGCTTAGTTTAGACATCATATGCACAATATTGAATTCTATCTGCTTAGTTTAGAGATCATACATGCGAGTGCCAGCTGCTTAGTATATGAATCAATTATGTCAATTATATCATGCCATCCTGTATACTTAGACAACATGTATGTGAATTATTTCATCCCAACCTATTTTAGAAAGACATCATATAGTTTTGTCATGTCATCCTGTTTAGGTACTCATCATATGTTGAATTATGCCATTATATCCTGTTAAGTTATCCATCATATATCTGAAACTGTGTCATGCTATCCTGTTTAGTTAGGCATCATATATGTGAAATTGTGTCATGCTGTCCTGTTTGGTTAGACAACATATATGTGAATTACCACATCTGTCTATCATACAATGTCTGTACGTTCAATTTCTTTTCTTGTTTATCAGCCATTTGAATTGGAGGGGGTGATGGCAGTATCTAAGGGAGCAAAAACCCGTTCTTCACAAAAGACAGTGCTACCCGTCGATGCAGATAGAACCATGGTTGTACTGGCCCACAAACTAGCCCCACCACACATAATCGAGACTCTTCCAGATTGCACACTTACACCGTTGGGCAGAGAACCAGCTACAACCCATCTAACCGCAACCCCAGCGGATAGTAACCCACTTATAGTTGACAAAGCACCATGTCCACCACAGAGTACCCCCACACGAGCAGTTTGTAAAGCTACTGCAGTGCCCAAAGCACGAAGACCACCACAGCTAACCCAAACTCCACGTTTAAAGCAGAAGAGCAACTGTTCTCAGGTCAGATTCCGTAGCTATGGTCCATACTCCTTTGCTGTTGCATCACTGTATTTACTCATACCAACTACTTTCGAATTTGAAGGATCCAATTGAAACTCCAATGGCGCAACAGGTATGTTTTAAACCTATTTCTTTAACTGGATTGCTGTTCTAACTTCTTGCTCTATGTTGATTTCAGTTTAAGTTGTATAAACAGTTATGTTCTCATGTGATGCACATTACAAGTGCTGCCAATGCTGTGTAGTTTCTCACACTTATATTCTGTCTATGCTGCTGTGTCTTAAAAATATATGAGTTGAACTGTGTCTCTATCTTGATTAGGGAACATAAACTAGAATGATATGGACAATACAGTGACCATAGTACATAGATATATGTTTGTTTCATGCTGTTATCCTGTCCACCTTACTACTGAACCGGTTTACCAAAATGAGTTTCGTATACTACAAGCTAAACCTGTGATGTGTCTGCTTGTTTCTCTTGTAGTATGCAAACAGAATATTGGAGAAGAGCACCCCACTATGCAATGGTAGAGAAAGTAATGCAGATAAGGTTCAAGATAGTGAGACAACCCTGTTGGTCTCCAAGAAAGGTGATAAAAACGATCTTGTAGACAGTGAGAAAACCCCACAGTCCTGCGTTGATGTAGTGTTCGAGTTACTGGCCAGTACCGCTGGCACAAGCTCTTCGAACTCGCTGCCTGAATCACTTCGGCTTCTTCAGTCTCAGCTACAAGCTGAAAGGCATCAGTCAGCTGTGCTGCGGCAAGAAGCCGAAGGACTGAGGAAGTCCCTGCAGAATTCAGATGCGTACTTTCTTGTGCAACAGCAAGCGCTGGAGGATTTAAGCGCCAAACAAGAGAAAGTTAATAAGCTTGCTAAGCATCTTGCCAGCATTATGGGTACCCAGGATATTGTTTCTTGAACTCTTCTGAAGTGGTTTCAGTTCTGGACTTGTTTTGCTGCGGCGTTTATATGCTGCTTTGTTCCCTATATTTGCACTGGTGGCGAACTTTGATGCCCAGTGGATGTAATATGTGTAATAGCCGTGATAGCCTAGCATAAGTTGCTTGCTTATTTATTTCCTTGTTGTCTTGTTTATTTGTTTGCTTGTAGTCAGTGCAGTTCTTTTTCCGCGGTTTGCTAGTGGCTGCAATAACCTATTTTTTAAAACTAGGCCACAATAACCATGGGCTAATATTTACTGTAGTGACACTGGGCCTCCTACGGGCCGTAGAAACAGTGGGCCTTCTACGGGCCGTAGAAACAGTAGGCCTTCTACGGGCCGTAGAAACAATGGGCCTTCTACGGGCCGTAGAAACAATGGGCCTTCTACGGGCCGTATCATCAATGGGCCTTATACGGGCCGTATGATCGATTGGCCAAACATGGGCCAATAACAGGCCGCATTATGGCCGTAAACGGGCTAGAGTTGGAATCGTCCGTTCATGGGCCGACCATAACGGGCCATCGTTAATAGGCCGTATTTGATGACGCTATGAAAACGGCCCAACGTATTAACGGACCACAAACGGGCCGACTGTAACCACGGGCTGAATTTGGCCCACAAGCAGAAAATGACAGTAACGGGCCGTAAGTAAACGAATGCTGGAAATGAGCCCAAGAATAAATGGGCTCTGAGAAGGCCGAAAGATAACATGGGCTGGAAACGGCCCAACGGAATAACGGGCCGTTAATGGGTATAAAGTGATACACTGTTCATTACGGGCCAGTTTCACCACGGGCCGTTAATGGGTGTAAAGTGATACACTGTTCATTACGGGCCAGTTTCACCACGGGCCGTTAATAGGCCAAGAGTTACATAGGGCCTCATATGGGCCGAAAGACGTCATGGGCCATACATGGGCCAGAAGTGAAAACGGGCTGGAATCATATTGGATGGCCCAGATGACGCTACTGGGCCTAATTCGGATAGGGCGTAACGGGCCTTGGGTTAGCGGGTTGTAAATGGGCTATATGCGAACAGACCGTTAACAGGCTTTCCATGGGCCGGCCCGCCACCTTTTGACCAAGTCAAACGGGCCGGCCTTTTCACAGGAATGGGCCTCTGTTGGGCCGTGCCACGTGGCGATGTATCATAGGCGCCTTCTGTCCAATGAGTGGATGACATCTGTCCCAACGATGAGCCGACACGTGTTTCCTCCAGCCAATGATGATTTTACACGTGGAAAATCCCCATTGGCCGGGGCTGTTAATGGGTTATCGGATCCAAAACCCGACCCGATAGCTTAACGGCGTTCCGTTATGTGGATGCCACGTGTCGGTCACCCTTGACGAAAGCACTTCTGTGACGCACGATTTATCGTCATGGAAGTGCACACTTCCATGATGATAATTTTGGTAATGTCATGGAACACTTCTACGACAGCACAGGTATGACTATCTTGATTCTGTCATAAAATCGTCATGGATGTACATGCATGACAAAAAACACGACCTACTGTGACAAACACGTATCATCACGGAAGTGTATTTTTTTGTAGTGGAACATGGAACAACTCCCAATGTGTTGCATGTTCGCCACGTGTCCCTCAGATGTGAACCGCTAGGGGCACCTGCGTAATTGCGATGTGCCGTCCCTTTCCCTATAAATGCACATCCAATCGCGGTCAAAATCTTTCTTCCACCTCTCCACCTCGACAAACCCTAGCGCCACCGCTAGCTCTCGACAACGCCGGCGACGAAACGCTTAGCTGCAGCAACCTCTCTGACATCGTCTTCACGCAGGCCGTGGACATCGTCTTCTCTGCCGCCGCCGTAGGTGTCCTCCGTCGCCAACTTAGTGCACGGAAGATCGAACTGCTCGGCCTCATCCTCTACTCCGTCTAGCAGTTCATCGTGTGGTAAATTAAAACTATCTTTTTACTGTCTTTTTGATCCGAAAGATTCATCCTTTCTACCAAAAGTGGTTTCTGCCTCCACAAATTTGGATCTATCATGTTCTGCATCTCATATGATGCCAAGTATATTCGCTTATGCTTCACACGTAGTTAGATTCCTCACTTGTACTTATTCTTGGATTCGTACAAATCTGGAACCAACTCTCAACATATAAGTGAATGTCTTCGCGCTATGAGGTCAATGTCTTCTAAACTGATTTATCTTCAAAATCTTCTGAGAACGCATATGACCTCTTCCCCTTCCCTCGCATCTCTAATGTTGTCACAGGTACATGTTCGTGGGAGAATCCCTTGGTTCTCATAGTCTGCATTCATTTGCAGAATTCTTATAGCATCATATCAACTCTCCCGAAGCCAGTTCCTGTCTGACCAGCAGACGGAAGCCTTTGACAGTGTTGAAGCCATTCAGTCTGAACTTCCTGGCAACAGATAAGTCAGCAAGGAAGGGTGGCAGACAGCGCCATGGGCATACATCGAAGGATTTGCAACCAGACCTCTATGAGCTGTACAAGATAGATCCAGAAGAGGATTACAATCAGCGCAAAACACGAATCCAATGGATTCAAAGATATTGGGCAAAACACGAATTAAATGTAACTTTCAGTTTGCCAAGAACTCAGCCAAAGGGAACAAGAAGTCGCGGGGATTAGACTTCAACCCAGGTCCCTCTGCTCCTCGTGCCGATGGCACACGCGAAGCTGAACCCAATCTTGTTGGGCCCTTCTACAACCTAGAAGGTCTCATCACTCACATTATGGTTCAAGGGACTGCCGTGCATCACTCCGCAGATGACGCTGATTCTGACGAAGCGCCTGCACCACCGAATCCAAAGAAGCTGAAGAAACCCAAGGTTTCAAAGCCTTCCACTGCACCAAGAGCTTCGTGAGCGAAACCTCTGGCCACTGCTCCTCCTGCACCAAGTGTGCAGTCTAAAGATCTCTCACGCATTTCCAAGTCTGAGAAGAAGAAGAAGCCAATGCACACTCCTGGTCCAGCTCTGACCCCTGCTGCCGTTCTGAGGAATGAGAACGACGCCATTGATCTGTCGAGTGACGACGATCTTGCTGATGATGCTCTTGAGCTGCTAATAAAGAGCAAGCAAGAGGCGGAAATCTTCAGTGATTTGCCTCTCTTTGACGTGGAGGTGTTAAACAATTTCATTGATGAATGGTTTGACACCCCCAATCTCAGCTTTGATGATCTGCAACTCCCCGTTGGCCTCAGCGTCTCCTCTCATGGAGCCATTGCTCCTGAGCTGGCTCTAGCTCAGAGTATTGTTGAGTTGAAGCACAATATTGATTATGAAAAGGCTCAGTTCAAGAAGCATGTGGCCAAGCTCAGCGTGACAGACATCCAAAACTTCAAGACTATGATGCATGAGATCAAGGAAGCTTCTCACAAGAAACATGAAGAAGCCAAAGGTTCTCGAGAGCGAATGAAGCTTCTGGCTATAAAGTGTGTTCTAGCTTACAATGAAGCTGAGAAGCGCAAGGCACTTGGGCGTCCTGGCATTGACCCCAAGATGGCTGCCAAGCAGAAGAAGCCTGCTGTGGACCAAGCTGATACATCCAGGCGGGAAGAACCTCACATTGTCTTCCCCGCTAGTATGACAGGCGTGAAGCCTAAGGTCCCCACAGTGGCTTCAGAGCTTCAGAAAACCAGGACAGCTGAAGGTGAAGCCCGAAAGCGCAAGTCCAAGAACTCCACTAATGAAGCTCCACCAACCTAGAAAAGTAAAACCAAGAAGAAGGATTGGGCTGCTCCCACAGAGCCCCTTGTCGTCGAGCCAATTTCTGTTGCTCGTCCTGCATCTGCACATCAAGAGCGTCGTTTGATAGTTCATGAGCCTGCTTCCCCAAAGGCTCCTGAAGCTGAAGACATTCCAGCTGCCAACCCCACCGCAGCTGAAGACATTGGTCCCCAAGACAATGTTGAAGATGATGAAGTCCTTCCTCCGATCAAGCATGATGTGGTATCATCCCCTGTTCTCACGAACAGCGAACTCATCAGCATTAGTCGTCCATTGACGCCAATCGCTCAGGATGATTCATGGGCTGATCACCCTCAAGACTCCCCCCGTCAAGAAGAAATACCAGCTACTCCCCAACTAAAGTCACCTCTCCGGTGCTTGAAGATGAAGACTTTGTGGTCCAGACAACTCCATCTCCACAAGCGTTGCCAGCATTCCGCAGGCTTCGTAAAGGACCAAGGCCACAAGTCAATCTGTCGAGTGTTCTAGAAGGAGAAGAGCACCAATCAGTATCTCGCCAAGTATTTCCTGAAGCTTCTCCAACTGCGAACATCCCCGGGTCTGAAGCCAAAGCGGCTGAAGATATTCCGGCTGCATCAGTCGATGAACAAGAAGACCAAGATTGGAAGAAGAACGTGTTGCTACACCCCCGTCCAACCCTGAAGTTGTTCTCGAGGAGAACGTGTCCGACCCTCCAGCTACTCAAATGGAGGTTAACAATACTGAGGCGGCCACAAACAACTCAACTGAAGCCAATGACATTGTCATGGCTGAAGCTACTGTGGCGCCTGAAGTTAATGTGGTGCCAGAAGTAGTTGCACCTGAAGCCAATGCTGCACCTGAAGCAAATCTGCAGCCTGACGTTAATGCCAATGCCACTGCTCCTGTACCGCCTCCTAGGCCACACACTATCGAGCAAGCATACAATTATGGTCAGCTGGTCACTGTCAGATGGCCCATTCTGGTTCCTCCACCTGCTGCTGGTCCGCAATTTGATTATCACGTCGAGCACAAGCCTCAGGTCCAGAAGCCTAAGCCAAGACTGCCCAGGTTTCCAGGTACTGCCACTTCACCAGGGTCCTTCAATGCAAATGGCTTTATTGCGCACAACACTTTCTTTGATAGTGCCAAGAACCCCTATTCCAAGCTAAGGATTTCATCAGATCGGTTCTGGCGCTATCAGCAGCGCAGTTATTATTCTTGTGTTCTTTATGACCAAGGGCGCATCTTTCCACATATGCGTCTAGACTGTGAAGCCATTGCTGGATTGCCATGCCTTGAAGAAGCCCTTGACTGCTTCCATGATGCTGGATTACTGCACTTTGTGACTGATAAGGAGCATTGGAATGAAGAGCTTCTGCTACAATTTTATGCTACCCTCCACATTCGCGGCTACAACAGGGATCCGAAGACTTGGGTCCTTGAGTGGATGACAGGCAATATCCATCATGAAGCCAAAGCTCTTGACATCATTGAGCTAACTGGCCTGCCCACTCCAGGAGAACTCTTCAAGCCTGGTTGTCAGCTTCACCGCAATGCATTGGAGAGCATTTTTCAGAATCCCGAGCCCAACATGAGCCAAATGCTAAGCATGATGAAGCCTCTGCCACGCGACGCTGAATACCCAAGAGAATTCTTTGTTGAAGACCTAGAGTATCTGCCCTGCACTATTTATCATATCATCAGGCGAACTCTCTGGCCTGTCAAAGGACATTCTTCTACAGCAAAGCTTGAAGGAGCAATGAAGACATTGGTCTTTTATATCTTCAATGGCATCAGCTTCAATGCTCAAGACTTCTTTATCAAGCAATTGGCTGCATCTGGCTCTGATCTCTTTGGTCTGAAGTTCTACGCTCCATGGGTTATGCGCCTTATCAAGCTTCATTCAGCTGTCAACTATCAGCCTTCTGCTCGCAACCATCTGATGTTTTTGCCAGAGGTTGATATGTCAGTTGAAGCCATATACCCAGAGCCTGCCAAGGAGCCCATTTATCTTCACAATGTTGATCACCAAAGCTTCACCCAGCCCATTGAAGGAGTCCAGGCCGTCACTCGTGTTTATCCTTTGGCTGGCAATACACGTGGCCCTCACCGTGCCAATACTGAAGCCACTGAGAGCACAATTGCGCAAAGGCCTCGGAAGCGCTCTCGTGTTCTCAATGACCGAGAGCTTCTCGTTGCCCTGCATCAGAAACAGGATAAGCATCACTACTGGCTGAAGCGGCAGATGCAAATCCTCTTGGTGGACGTAAATCGCATTCGCAATCTTGCCACCAAGAATGCATTTGTCACTCATGAAACCTGTCGAAGGTCATGGAAGAGTTTGACATTGCTGAGTGCTGAAGCAGATCTTCAAGACGATGGCTTCACCGAAAGATTCAAGTTTGACTCCACTCCTCCAAGGAATGTTGTCTTGCGTCGAACTCCCTCTCTTGAAGACTCTGAGTATTCCTCCTCAGCTGCAACGGTGAATGCCAGAGTCATAGATGACCATGATGATGCTACCTCACCACCTCCTACTTCGGCGCGTATCGACACTGCACCAAGTTCTTCTGCACCGCCAAGCCCCGACGCCGACCCTGCAGCTTCACCTACTCCTTCTGGGAACGAGTAGAGACTCTATGTCTTCAACCCATTTTGGTCCTTACTGACAAAAGGGGGAGAAGCATATGAGTTGATAGTCTTCAAGTGGGTCCATATGGGCGGTTGCTTTATATTTTGCCTAGTGTTTACAACTCTCGCTTTTGATACATTTGGTTCTTTGTGTTGTAACACTTAAACTTGATGGTCGTCTGCTACTTGTTTGCTATGCTGTGATGCGATGATAAATTCCGCATGTGCAATGATAAATTCCGCACGAAGTCATATTGCAGACGTACATTTTTCATTATGCATGTCATTATCTTCGTTATATCAAATCATGCATGATGAATTGTCTTCATAAGTTGAAGAGGATCTCCACAAGTACAACCTGCCATGTGCATTTGCATTCCAAAAGCAAATTACTTATATGCACATCTTCAGGGGGAGCCTTTTGCTACTTATGAAGACAATACCTTTATCATTTACAATTTCACATACTTTTATCCCCGTTGAAAACATCAACCAGTTTGTCATCAATCACCAAAAAGGGGGAGATTGTAAGTGCATCTAGTGCCACCCCTAGTTGGTTTTGGAGTATTAACGACAAACCTGGTTGATGGACTAATGTGTTTGTGAGAATTGCAGGATAACACAGGTAGTAGTCCCTCGTTGATTCGGTTTACCTACCAGAGATGACCCCTAAAAATGTATGAAGACATTGAAGACAATGGTGGTATGTAAAGATATTCACATTGAAGACTATGACATGAGAAGACATCGCGTGAAGACTATGGAGCGCGAAGACTTAGTTGTTTTGTTGTTTCCTTTTCTTCTTTGTTGAGTCATAGGAACCACCGTACTGTTAAGTGGGGTCCCAGTGAACAAAGTCAGAGTGACTGAAGTGATGCTCAACCAAATCCTATGTCTTCGAGCAAAGACAACGAGAGCAAATCTTATCCAGAGCTGGATGAGTCAGCTTTACTTGTAGCCCAAGTCAAGTTGCCGCGTGTGTTTGAAATCTGACCGTTGGAACACATGTCAGTTCCTTAGTGACCCAGGGTCATTTTGGACAAATCAGGTCGGGTTGCCTAGTGGCTATAAATAGCCCACCCCCTACACCATAAATTGGTGGCTGCTCAGATTAGTGCACGGCTTTTGTCGTTTGAGAGCAACCCACCTCCGAAGCTTTTGAGAGAGAGAAATCCTTGCGAGGTCAAAGCCCAAACACCCAGAGCCAAAGAGTGTTAGGCATCACTGAAGTCTTTCTGCCCGTGTGACCTGAAGACTTGTTACACTTGAGGACTGTGAATCCTCTAGCCGGTTAGGCGTCGCGTTCTGAGCATCCAAGAGTCATTGTGGATCGCCGGTGAACGAAGTCTGTGAAGGTTTGGAAATCTACCTTGAAGACTTACCAGAGTGATTGGGTGAGGACTGGGTGTCCTTAGCTCAAGGGGAATAAGGTGAAGACACTGTCTTCTGAGTTAAATCTCAGCGTCCCTAACCAGACGTACAGTTGTCACAGCAACTGGAACTGGTCCAACAAATCCTTGTCCTTACCAAGCGACTGGTTCTATCCTCTCCCTCTCTTTACTTATAGTTTATCTTCGTGAAGTCATTGTCTGTTTGCACTACCTGTTTGACTTCACTGTGTGACTACTATTGTTGTTTGGCTTCATACTATCTTCCATCCTGATCTTTACTACCTAGCTACTATTAGTCTTCGTGCTTCCACTTCATTGAATACTTGACTATGGCTTGCTTAGTGTAGTCCACCTTCCGCTGCACATCAATAGGTTCATTTCTATTGTTTGTCTTCGAAACTCTCATGTTTTGAAGACTTTCATAAAAATCGCCTATTCACCCCCCCCCTCTAGTCGATAACTAGCACTTTCACAAACGGAGTCCAAATGGAATAAAACATTCGCGATGATACTTCTTGGACCAAAAGACACCCAGGAGACTTGGAGATGAAGTCGGAGGAGCCATGAGGCAGCCACAAGGGTGGAGGGCACGCCCAGTGGGTAGGGCGCGCCCCCCTGTCTTGTGGGCGCCCCCGTGACTCCCCTGATCTAATTCTTTCGCCTACATATTCACATATATTCCCAAACCACCAGAGGCATCCACGAAAAGACTTTTCCGCCGCTGCAACCTTCTTTACCTGTGAGATCCCATATAGGGGCCTTTTCCGGCACCCTGCCAGAGGGGAGCCGATCACGGAGGGCTTCTACATCAACTCTATTGCCCTTCTGATGAAGCGTGAGTACTTTACCTCAGACCTACAGGTCCATAGCTAGTAGATAGATGGCTTCTTCTCTCTCTTTGATTCTCAATACCATGTTCTGCTCGATGTTCTTGGAGATCTATCCGATGTAATATTCTTTTGCGGTGTGTTTGTCGAGATCCTATGAATTGTGGATTTATGATCAGCTTATCTATGAATATTATTTGAATCTTCTCTGAATTCTTATATGCATGATTTGATATCTTTGTAATTCTCTTCGAACTATCGGTTTGGTTTGGCCAACTAGATTGGTTTTTCTTGCAATGGGAGAAGTTCTTAGCTTTGGGTTCAATCCTGCGGTGTCCTTTCCCAGTGACAGTAGGGGCAGCAAGGCACGTATTGCATTGTCGCCATCGAGGATAAAAAGATGGGGTTTACATCATATTGCTTGAGTTTATTCCTCTACATCATGTTATCTTACTTAATGCGTTACTCTGTTCTTCATGAACTTAATACTGTTGATGCAGGCAGGAGTCGGTCGATTCGTGGAGTACTAGTAGTAGATGCAGGCAGGAGTCGGTCTATTTGACACGGATGTGATGCCTATATTTCATAATCATTGCCTTAGATATCGTCATAACTTTGCGCTTTTCTATCAATTGCTCAACAGTAATTCGTTCACCCACCGTATTATTTGCTATCTTGAGAGAAGCCTCTAGTGAAACCTATGATCCCCGAGTCAATTTTCCATCATATAAGTTCCGATCTACTATTTTGCAATCTTTTACTTTCTGTTCCATAAACCAAAATACCCAAAATATTTTCTTTATATTTTGTTTAGTTTCATCTATCTCAGTCAGATCTCACTTTTGCAAGTAACCGTGAAGGGATTGAATACCCCTTTATCGTGCTGGGTGCAAGTTGTTGGATTGTTTGTGTAGGTATTAGGTGATTTGTGCGTTGTCTCCTACTGGATTGATACCTTGGTTCTCAAACTAAGGGAAATAATTATCTCTACTTTGCTGCATCACCCTTTCCTCTTCAAGGGGAAAACCAAAGCAAGCTCAAGAAGTAGCAGGAAGAATTTCTGGCGCCGTTGCCGGGGAGAGCTACGCCAAGTGAAGACATACCAAGTACCCATCATAAACTCTCATCTCTTGCATTACATTATTCGCTGTTCGCCTCTCGTTTTCTCTCCCCCACTTCTAAAATAATTTTCGAAAAGATTTGCCCTTTTCTTCGCCCTTCTTCCGTTCGTATTTTCGTTTGCCTTTTGTTTGCTTGTGTGCCACGTGTCTTCTATTTTCTTGCATCTTCGCTTGCTAAAGATTTATTGATATGGATCCTCATCCACTTGCTAATCCTTTTAAAAGATACAATTACGATGAACCTATTGCTAGTGAGTTAGTGCACTAGATTATCTTTGTGAGGTTTTGCCTGAAATTCGTGAATCTAAAAAGTGTGAAGTGTTAAAAGAATAAAATTATGAAGTGATTCACGATAGTGCCTTGAATGAAAAGCATGATTGCAATGATGTTATTATAAATTCCATTAATGTCAATTGTGTTAATGATATGCAGAACCCTAAGCTTGGGGATGCTAGTTTTGCTATGTCCACTATTTGTTGCAATGATCATGATTGGGGTGATTCTTCTTATGATCTTCAAAATTTATTTGATCCCCATGATGAATATGAGATTGATAATAGTGTTTGCATTAATATTGAAAGTCAGTTTGGAAGTGTGTCAACTTTAGATCCCACATATTTGGAGAATGTTCAGTCTTATGAAATTTTTGATAAAAGTGGGTTTGGAGAGGTCATGACTTTAGTTAATGTTAATCCCACTATTTTGGAAGAGTGTCAACTTCGCAAGCATGTGGATCGTGTTGAGAATATGTTATGTGATAGCTATTTTGTTGAATTTGCTTATGATCCTACATGTAATTGTTATGAAAGAGGAAAATATGGTTGTAGAAATTTTCATGTTACTAAATTACCTCACTTCATGTTGAGATGGCTATCGTCTCTTTCTTCTTCCTTGCATATGCTAGTTTTTGTGATAATTTGTTTGCTTATAAAATACCTATGCATAGGAAGTATTTTAGACTTAAGTGTGTTTGTCACATGTTTTCATGCTCTCTTTGTGCTTCAATTCTTGTCATTCATGTGAGCATCATTGAAATCTCAATGCCTAGCTGAAAAGGCTCTAAAGAAAAGCGCTTGTTAGGAGACAATCCAATTTTTCCTTCCTGTTTTGCAATAAATAATTCATCTAGCCTCTGGTTAGATGTGGTTTTGTGTTTTAATTAGTGTTTGTGCCAAGTAAGACCTTTGGGATAGCTTACGGTGATAGTTGTTTTGATCTTGCTGAAAACTAGAAACTTTTGCGCCCAGGAAAATAATTCTCATTTTTACAGATGCGTTATTTTGATCTGATTCTTCTTTCACAAGATTGGTACTCAAATTTCTTAGGCTATACTGACTTTTTAGAATTTTCGGAGTTATAGAAGTATTCGAGAGTTATAGATTACTGAAGACTGTTCTGTTTTTGACAGATTCTGTTTTCTATGTGTTGTTTGCTTATTTTGATGAATCTATGGGTAGTATCCGGGGGTATGAACCATGGAAAAGTTGGAATACAGTAGATATTACACCAATATAAGTAAAGAATGAGTTCACAATAGTACCAAAAGTGGTGGTTTATTTCCTTATACTAACGAAGCTTATGATATTTTCTGTTGTGTTTTGTGTTGTGAAGTTTTCAAGTTTTGGGTAAGGATTTGATGGACTATGGAATAAGGAGTGGCAAGAGCCTAAGCTTTGGGATGCCCAAGGCACCCCAAGGTAATATTCAAGGAGCCTAAGCTTGGGGATGCCCCGGAAGGCATCCCCTCTTTCGTCTTCGTCTATTGGTAACTTTACTTGAGACTATATTTTTATTCACCACATGATATGTGTTTTGCTTGGAGCATCTTGTATGATATGAGTCTTTGCTTTTTAGTATGCCACAATCATCCTTGCTGTACACACCTTTAGATAGGGACACGCATGAATTATGATTTATTAGAATACTCTATGTGCTTCACTTATATCTTTTGAGCTAGGCAATTTCGCTCTAGTGCTTCACTTATATCTTTTTAGAGCACGGCGGTGGCTTAATTTTATAGAAATTATTGAACTCTCATGCTTCACTTATATTATTTTGAGAGTCTCTCTAAACAGCATGGTAATTTGCTTTGGTTATGAATTTAGTCCTAATATGATAGACATCCAAGAGGGGTATAATAAAAACTTTCATATAAAGTGCATTGAATACTATGAGAAGTTTGATTCCTTACGATTGTTTTGAGATATAAAGATGGTGATATTAGAGTCATGCTAGTGAGTAATTGTGGATTGTAGAAATACTTGTGTTAAAGTTTGTGATTCCTGTAGCATGCACGTATGGTGAACCGTTATGTGATGAAGTCAGAGCTTGATTTATTTATTTATTGTCTTCCTTAGGAGTGGCGGTCGGGATGAGTGATGGTGTTTTCCTACCAATCTATCCCCCTAGGAGCATCCGCGTAGTACTTCATTTCGATAACTAATAGAATTTTGCAATAAGTATGTAGTTCTTTATGACTAATGTTGAGTCCATGGATTATACACACTCTCACCCTTCCACCATTGCTAACCTCTCTAGTGCCGCGCAACTTTCGCCGGTACCATACACCCACCATATACCTTCCTCAAAACAGCCACCATACCTGCCTATTATGGCATTTCCATAGCCATTCCGAGATATATTGACATGCAACTTTCCACCGTTCCGTTCATTATGACACACTTCATCATTGTCATATTGCTTTGCATGATCATGTAGTTGACATCGTATTTGTGGCAAAGCCACCGTTCATAATTCTTTCATAAATGTCACTCTTGAGTCATTGCACATCCCCGTACATCGCTGGAGGCATTCATATAAAGTCATATTTTGTTCTAAGTATCGAGTTGTAATTCTTGAGTTGTAAGTAAATAAAAGTGTGATGATCTTCATTATTAGAGCATTGTCCCATGTGATGAAAGGATGATGGAGACTATGATTCCCCCACAAGTCGGGATGAGACTCCGGACGAAAAATAAAATTAAAAAAGTCCAAAAAATGAGAGAAGGCCCACAAAAAAATGAGAGAAAAGAGAGAAGGGGCAATGTTACTGTCCTTTTACCACACTTGTGCTTCAAAGTAGCGCCATGATCTTCATGATAGAGAGTCTCCTATGTTGTCATTTTCATATACTAGTGGGAATTTTTCATTATAGAACTTGGCTTGTATATTCCAATGATGGGCTTCCTCAAATTGCCCTAGGTCTTCGTGAGCAAGCGAGTTGGATGCACACCCACTTAGTTTTCTTTTGAGCTTTCATACACTTATAGCTCTAGCGCATCCGTTGCATGGCAATCCCTACTCACTCACATTGATAACTATTGATGGGCATCTCCGTAGCCCGTTGATACGCCTAGTTGATGTGAGACTTTCTCCTTCCTTTTGTCTTCTCCACAACCACCATATTCTATTCCACCTATATTGCTATGTCCATGGCGCACGCTCATGTATTGCGTGAAAGTTGAAAAAGTTTGAGAACATCAAAAGTATGAAACAATTGCTTGGCCTGTCATCGGGGTTCTGCATGATTTGAATATTCTGTGTGATGAAGATGGAGCATAGCCAGACTATATGATTTTGTAGAGATGAGCTTTCTTTGGCCTTGTTATTTTGAGAAGACATAATTGCCTTGTTAGTATGCTTGAAGTATTTTTTATGTCAATATTAAACTTTTGTTTTGAATCTTATGGATCTCAACATTCATGCCACAATAAACAAAATTACATGTATAAATATGTTAGGTAGCATTCCACATCAAAAATTCTGTTTTTATCAATTACCTACTCGAGGACGAGAAGGAATTAAGCTTGGGGATGCCTAATACGTCTCCAACGTATCTATAATTTTTGATTGTTCCATGCTATTATATTATCTGTTTTGGATGTTTTATATGCATTAATATGATATTTTATATTATTTTTGGGACTAACCTATTAACCTAGAGCCCAGTGCCAGTTTCTGTTTTTCCTTGTTTTTGAGCTTCGCAGAAAAGGAATACCAAACGGAGTTTAAACGGAATAAAACCTTCACGATGATTTTTCTTGGACCAGAAGACACTCGGGAGACTTGGAGATGAAGTCGGAGGAGCCACGAGGCGGCCCCAAGGGTGAGGGCACGCCCAGGGGGTAGGGCGCCCCCGTCTTCTGGGCTCCCCGTGACTCCCCTGACCTAATTCTTTTGCCTATATATTCACATATATTCCCAAACCACCAGAGGCATCCACGAAAATACTTTTCCGCCGCCGCAACCTTCTGTACCTGTGAGATCCCATCTAGGGGCCTTTTCCGGTACCCTGCCGAAGGGGGATTCAATTACGGAGGGCTTCTACATCAACTCTATTGCCCTTCCGATGAAGCGTGAGTAGTTTACCTCAGACCTACAGGTCCATAGCTAGTAGCTAGATGGCTTCTTCTCTCTCTTTGAATCTCAAAACCATGTTCTCCTTGATGTTCTTGGACATCTATCCGACGTAATATTCTTTTGCGGTGTGTTTGTAGAGATCCGATGAATTGTGGATTTATGATCAGCTTATCTATGAATATTATTTGAATCTTCTCTGAATTCTTATATGCATGACTTGATATCTTTGTAATTCTCTTCGAACTATCGGTTTGGTTTAGCCAACTAGATTGGTTTTTCTTGCAATGGGAGAAGTGCTTAGCTTTGGGTTCAATCGTGCGGTGTCCTTTCCCAGTGACAGTAGGGGCAACAAGGCACATATTGTATTGTTGGCGTTGAGGATAAAAAGATGGGGTTTACATCATATTGCTTGAGTTTATTCCTCTACACCATGTCATCTTACTTAATGCGTTACTCTATTCTTCATGAACTTAATACTCTAGATGCAGGCAGGAGTCGGTCGATGTGTGGAGTAATAGTAGTAGATGCAGGCAGGAGTCGGTCTACTTGACACGGACGTGATGCCTATATTTCATAATTATTGCCTTAGATATCGTCATAACTTTGCGCTTTTCTATCAATTGCTCGACAGTAATTCGTTCACCCACCGTATTATTTGCTATCTTGAGAGAAGCCTCTAGTGAAACGTATGGCTCACGGGTCTATTTTCCATCATATAAGTTTCCGATCTACTATTTTGCAATCTTTTACTTTCCGTTCCATAAACCAAAAACCCCAAAAATATTTACTTTATCTTTTGTTTAGTTTCATCTATCTCTGTCAGATCTCACTTTTGCAAGTAACCGTGAAGGGATTGACAACCCCTTTATCACGTTGGGTGCAAGTTGTTTGATTGTTTGTGCAGGTATTAGGTGATTTGTGCGTTGTATCCTACTGGATTGATACCTTGGTTCTCAAACTGAGGGAAATACTTATCTCTACTTTGCTGCATCACCCTTTCCTCTTCAAGGGAAAAACCAACGAAAACTCAAGAAGTAGCAATAGGCATCATGACTGGATGAAGCGCCAGATGCAAAGTCTCCTTATGGATGTCAATCGCATTCGCAACCTTCCCACTAAGAACTCGTTTGTTGCTCATGAAGCATGTCGACGTGCCTGGAAGAGCCTCACTATGCTATGCTCTGAAGATGATCTCCAAGCAGATGGCTTCACCGAACGCTTCAAGTTTGACTCCAGGCCTCCACAGTCAGCAAGTTACCGTCTGACACCTTCAATTGAAGATTTTGAGTATTCATCTTCGGCTCCAACTGTTTTTGCAAAAGTCATTGATGAGGAAGACGACACCACTTCACCAGCCATGGATTCACTCCATCACGATTCTGCATCAGGCCCGTCTGCACCGCCCAACTTCACAGTCGACCCAGCTGCACCAACATCTTCACCAACACCTCCTGGGAACGCTTAGACACTCTATGTCTTCACTCCTTTTTTGGTCATTACTAACAAAAGGGGTAGAAGCATATGACTTGATAGTCTTCAAGCGGGTCTATATGGGTCGGGTGCTTATTTTTGCTAACTTTTTACAACTCTCGTTCTTGAACTGTTGTTGAGTTGTAACACTTAAACCTTGATGGTCGTCTGCCACTTTTGCTGCTACCATTTATTGCGATGATAAATTCCGCATGAAGTCATTCTGCACACGCCCATTTCTCATTGTGCATGTCATTATCTTCATTACATTTGTGCATGCATGATGAATTGTATTCATGGGTTGAAGAAGATCTCCACAAAGCAGAACCTGCCATGTGCATTTGCATTCAAAGGCAAATTACTTATATGCAAATCTTCAGGGGGAGCCCTTTCAACTTCATGAAGCCAATGCCTGCGTTCTTTAACTTTCATATATTTTATCCCCGTTGAAAACTTCAACCAGTTTGTCATCAATCACCAAAAAGGGGGAGATTGTAAGTGCATCTAGTGCCACCCCTAGTTGGTTTTGGAGTATTGACGACAAACATGGTTGAGTGACTAATGTGTTCGTGAGAATTGCAGGATAACACAAGTAGGAGTCCCTCATTGATTCGGTTTACCTACCAGAGATGACCCCTAAAATGTATGAAGACATTGAATACAATGGTGGTTAGTGAAGACATTCATGTCGAAGATAATGACGTGTAAAGACATTCACTTGAAGACAATGGAATGCGAAGACATAGTTTCTTTCGTAGTTTCATTTCCTTCTTTCTTGTCTCATAGGAACCACCAAACTATTAAGTGGGGTCCAAGTAAACAAAGTCAGAACACTGACGTGATGCTCAACACAAATCCTATGTCTTCGAGTGAAGACAATGAGAGTAAATCTCATCCAGAATTGGATGAGTCAGCTTTGCTTGCAGCCCAAGTCAAGCTACTGCGTGTGTTCGAAATCTGACCATTGGACACGTGTTGGTTCCTTAGTGACCCAGGGTCATTTCGGACATATCATGTCGGGTTGTCTGCTGGCTATAAATAGCCCACCCCCTACACCATAAATTCGTGGCTGCTCAGAGTTAGTGCATGACTTTTGTCGTTTGAGAGCAACCCACCTCCGAAGCCTTTGAGAGAGAAATCCTTGCGAGGACAAAGCCCAAAACACCCAGAGCCAAAGAGTGTTAGGCATCACTGAAGTCTTTCTGTCCGCGTGATCTAAAGACTTATTACACTTGAGGACTGTGTATCCTCCAGCCGGTTAGGTGTCATGTTCTGAGGATCCAAGAGTCATTGTGGATCCCCGTTAACGGAGTCTGTGAAGGTTTGGAAGTCTACCTTGAAGACTTACGTGAGTGATTGGGCAGGGACTAAGTGTCCTTAGCTCAAGGGGAATAAGTTGAAGATGTGGTCTTCTGAGTTCAATCTCAGCCTCCGTAACCAGACGTACAGGTGTCACAGCAACTGGAACTGGTCTACCAAATCCTTGTCTTCACCAAGCAACAGGTTCTATCCCCTACTTGCTTTACATTTCAGTTTGTCTTCATGAAGTCATTGCTTGCCTGCGTGTTCTGATTGACTTCTTTGTGTGAAGACTTTCCTGTGTTTGGCTTCATACTGTCTTCCTATTTTGATCTACTCTACCTTGCTGCTATTAGTCCTCGTGCTTTCATTGTACTGCGTACTTGACTATTGCCTATCTAGCGTAGTCTATCTTCCGTTGCATATAGTATAGATGTTGCTTGTTTGTGTGTCTTCAAAGATCTGCATCTTTTGAAGACTTTCATAAAAATCGCCTATTCACCCCCCCCCTAGTCGATAACTAGCACTTTTAGAAGAAGATCGAGGAATAGCAAGTCGACCTCCGGCCACCTTCACCGGCATCTGTAGCAGCACTTCGACAATGGCGGTAAGCTATTTTTCCCCCTTGATATGTCTCTGATGTATCTATAATTTATGAAGTATTCTTGCCATGTTTACAACAATTTTATATGGTTTTGGTATGATTTGATTAGAACTAACCCAGGCTGGCGCTGTTTTCAGCAGAACTACCGTGGTGTCATTTTTTGTGCAGAAATAAAAGTTCTCGGAATGGGCTGAAAATTTACGGTAATTTTTTCTGGACCAAAAGAGAACCCCGAAGCACAATAGTTGGACCAGAAGAGTCCCGAGGCGACGACAGGTAGGGGGACGCGCCCAACCCCCCAGGAGGGTGCTCCTACCTTGTCGCTGCCTCGTGGACCCCCTTGACGTACCGACGCCAAAAATTCCTATAAATACCAAAACCCCCAGAAATAAACCTAGATCGGGAGTTCCGCCGCCACAAGCCTCTATAGCCACGAAAAATCAATCTAGGTGAAAGTGCTAGTTATCGACTAGAGGGGGGTGAATAGGTGATTTTTGTGGAAGTCTTCAAAACATGAGAGTTTCGAAGACAAACAATAGAAATGAACCTATTGATGTGCAGCGGAAGGTGGACTACACTAAGCAAGCCATAGTCAAGTATTCAATGAAGTGGAAGCACGAAGACTAATAGTAGCTAGGTAGTAAAGATCAGGATGGAAGATAGTATGAAGCCAAACAACAATAGTAGTCACACAGTGAAGTCAAACAGGTAATGCAAACAGACAATGACTTCATGAAGACAAACTGTAAGTAAAGAGAGGGAGAGGATAGAACCAGTCGCTTGGTGAGGACAAGGATTTGTTGGACCAGTTCCAGTTGCTGTGACAACTGTACGTCTAGTTAGGGAGGCTGAGATTTAACTCAGAAGACCGTGTCTTCACCTTATTCCCCTTGAGCTAAGGACACCCAGTCCTCGCCCAATCACTCTATTAAGTCTTCAAGGTAGACTTCCAAACCTTCATAGACTTCGTTCATCGGTGATCCACAATGACTCTTGGATGCTCAGAACGCGACGCCTAACCGGCTGGAGGATTCACAGTCCTCAAGTGTAACAAGTCTTCAGGTCACGCGGACAGAAAGACTTCAGTGATGCCTAACACTCTTTGGCTCTGGGTGTTTGGGCTTTGACCTCGCAAGGATTTCTCTCTCTCAAAAGCTTCGGAGGTGGGTTGCTCTCAAACGAAAAAAGCCGTGCACTAACTCTGAGCAGCCACCAATTTATGGTGTATGGGGTGGGCTATTTATAGCCACTAGGCAACCCGACCTGATTTGTCCGAAATGACCCTGGGTCACTAAGGAACTGACACGTGTTCCAACTGTCAGATTTCAAACACACGCGGAAACTTGACTTGGGCTACAAGTAAAGCTGACTCATCCAGCTCTGGATAAGATTTGCTCTCATTGTCTTCGCTCGAAGACATAGGATTTGGTTGAGCATCACTTCAGTCACTCTGACTTTGTTCACTGGGACCCCACTTAACAGTACGGTGGTTCCTATGACTCAACAAAGAAGAAAAGGAAACAACGAAACAACTAAGTCTTTGCGCTCCATAGTCTTCACGCGATGTCTTCTCATGTCATAGTCTTCAGTGTGAATATCTTCACATACCACCATTGTCTTCAATGTCTTCATACATTTTTAGGGGTCATCTCCGGTAGGTAAACCGAATCAATGAGGGCTACTACCTGTGTTATCCTGCAATTCTCACAAACACATTAGTCCCTCAACCAGGTTTGTCGTCAATACTCCAAACCAACTAGGGGTGGCACTAGATGCACTTACAATCTCCCCCTTTTTGGTGATTGATGACAAACTGGTTGAAGTTTTCAACGGGGATAAAAGTATGTGAAATTGTAAAGGATAAAGGTATTGTCTTCATAAGTAGCAAAAGGCTCCCCCTGAAGATGTGCATATAAGTAATTTGCTTTTGGAATGCAAATGCCCATGGCAGGTTGTACTTGTGGAGATCCTCTTCAACTTATGAAGACAACTCATCATGCATGATTTGATATAACGAACATAATGACATGCATAACGAAAAATGGACGTCTGCAATATGACTTCGTGCGGAATTTATCATTGCACATGCGGAATTTATCATCGCATCATAGAATAGCAAACAAGTAGCAGACGACCATCAAGTTTAAGTGTTACAACTCAAAGAACCAAATGTATCAAAAGCGAGAGTTGTAAACACTAGGCAAAATATAAAGCAACCGCCCATATGGACCCGCTTGAAGACTATCAACTCATATGCTTCTCCCCCTTTTTGTTAGTAAGGACCAAAAAGGTTTGAAGACATAGAGTCTCTACTCGTTCCTAGAAGGAGTAGGTAAAGCTGCAGGGTCGGCGTCGGGGTTTGGCGGTGCAGAAGAACTTGGTGCAGTGTCGATACGCGCCAAAGTAGGAGGTGGTGAGGTAGCATCATCTTGGTCATCTATGACTCTGGCATTCATCGCTGCAGCTGAGGAGGAATAGTTAGAGTCTTCAAGAGAGGGAGTTCGACGCAAGACATCATTCCTTGGAGGAGTGGAGTCAAACTTGAATCTTTCGGTGAAGCCATTGACTTAGAGATCTGCTTCAGCACTCAGCAATGTCAAACTCTTCCATGACCTTCGACAGATTTCATGAGTGACAAATGCATTCCTGGTGGCAAGATTGCGAATGCGATTTACGTCCACCAAGAGGCTTTGCATCTGCTGCTTCAGCCAGTAGTGATGCTTATCCTATTTCTGATGCAGGGCAACGAGAAGCTCTCTTACATTGAGAACAAGAGAGCGCTTCCGAGGCCTTTGCGCAATTGTGCTCTCAGTGGCTTCAGTATTGGCACGGTGAGGGCCACATGTATTGCCATCCAAAGGATAAACACGAGTGACGGCCTGGACTCCTTCAATGGGCTGGGTGAAGCTTTGGTGATCAGCATTGTGAAGATAAATGGGCTCCTTGGCAGGCTCTGGGTATATGGCTTCAACTGACATATCAACCTCTGGCAAAAAGATCAGATGGTTGCGAGCAGAAGGCTGATAGTTGACAGCTGAATGAAGCTTGATAAGGCGCATAACCCATGGAGCGTAGAACTTCAGACCAAAGAGATCAGAGCCAGATGCAGCCAATTGTCTGATAAAGGAGTCTTGAGCATTGAAGCTGATGCCATTGAAGATATAAAAGACCAATGTCTTCATTGCTCCTTCAAGCTTTGCTGTAGAAGAATGTCCTTTGACAAGCCAGAGAGTTCACGTGATGATATGATAAATAGTGCGGGGTAGATACTCTAGGTCTTCAACAAAGAATTCTCTTGGGTATTCAGCATCGCGTGGCAGAGGCTTCATCATGCTTAGCATTTGGCTCATGTTGGGCTCGGGCTTCTGAAAAATGCTCTCCAATGCATTGCGGTGAAATTGACAACCAGGCTCGAAGAGTTCTCCTGGAGTGGGCAGGCCAGTTAGCTCAATGATGTCAAGTGCTTTGGCTTCATGATGGATATTGCCTGTCATCCACTCAAGTACCCAAGTCTTCGGATCCCTGTTGTAGCTGCGAATGTGGACGGTAGCGTAAAATTGTAGCAGAAGCTCTTCATTCCAATGCTCCTTATCAATCACAAAGTTCAGTAATCCAGCATCACGGAAGCAGTCAATGGCTTCTTCAAGGCATGGCAATCCAACAATGGCTTCACAGTCTAGACGCATATGTGGAAAGATGCGCCCTTGGTCATAAAGAACACAAGAATAATAACTGCGCTGCTGATTGCTCCAGAACCGATCTAATGAAATCCTTGGCTTGGAATAGGGGTTCTTGGCACTATCAAAGAAAGTGTTGTGCGCAATAAAGCCATTTGCATTGAAGGACCCTGGTGAAGTGGCAGTACCTGGAAACCTGGGCAGTCTTCGCTTAGGCTTCTGGTCCTGAGGCCTGTGCTCGACGTGATAATCAAATTGCGGACCAGCAGCATGTGGAGGAACCAGAATGGGCCATCTGACAGTGACCAGCTGACCATAATTGTATGCTTGCTCGATAGTGTGTGGCCTAGGAGGCGGTACAGGAGCAGTGGCATTGGCATTAACGTCAGGCTGCAGATTTGCTTCAGGTGCAGCATTGGCTTGAGGTGCAACTACTTCTGGCACCACATTAACTTCAGGCGCCACAGTAGCTTCAGCCATGACAACGTCATTGGCTTCAGTTGAGTTGTTTGTGGCCGCCTCAGTATTGTTAACCTCCATTTGAGTAGCTGGAGGGTCGGACACATTCTCCTCGAGAACAACTTCAGGGTTGGATGGGGGTGTAGCAACACATTCTTCTTCCAATCTTGGCTCTTCTTGTTCATCGGCTGATGCAGCCGGAATATCTTCAGCCGCTTTGGCTTCAAACTCGGGGATGTTCGCAGTTGGAGAAGCTTCAGGAAATACTTGGCGAGATACTGATTGGTGCTCTTCTCCTTCTAGAACACTTGACAGATTGACTTGTGGCCTTGGTCCTTTACGAAGACTGCGGAATGCTGGCGACGCTTGTGGAGATGGAATTGTCTGGACCACAAAGTCTTCATCTTTAAGCACCAGAGAGGTGACTTTAGTTGGGGGAGTAGCTGGTATTTCTTCTTGACGGGGGGAGTCTTCAGGGTGATCAGCCCATGAATCATCCTAAGCGATTGGCATCAATGGACGACCAATGCTGGTGAGTTCGTTGTTCGTGAGAACAGACGATGATACCACATTGTGCTCGATCTGAGGAAGGACTTCATCATCTTCAACATTGTCTTGGGGACCAATGTCTTCAGATGCGGTGGGGTTGCCAGCTGGAATGTCTTCAGCTTCAGGAGCCTCTGGGGAAGCAGGCTCATGAACTATCCAACGACGTTCTTGTTGTGCAGATGCAGGACGAGCAACAGAAATTGGCTCGACGACAAGGGGCTCTGTGGGAGTAGCCCGATCTTTCTTCTTGGTTTTACGCTTCTTGGTGGGTGGAGCATCGTCAGTGGTGTTCTTGGTCTTGCGCTTTCTGGCTTTGGCTTCAGCTGCCCTTGTTTTCTGAAGCTCTGAAGCCACTGTGGGGACCTTAGGCTTCACGCCTGTCATACTAGCGGGGAAGACAATGTGAGGTTCTTCCCGCCTGGATGTATGAGCTTGGTCCACAGAAGGCTTCTTCTGCTTGGCAGCCATCTTGGGGTCGATGCCAGGACGCCCAAGTGCCTTGCGCTTCTCAGCTTCATTGTAAGCTTGAACACACTTTGCAGACAGAAGCTTCATTCGCTCTCGAGAACCTTTGGCTTCTTCATGTTTCTTGTGAAACGCTTCCTTGAGCTCATGCATCATAGTCTTGAAGTTTTGGACGTCTGTCACGCTGAGCTTGGCCACATGCTTCTTGAACTGAGCCTTTTCATAATCAATCTTGTGCTTCAGCTCAACAATTCTCTGAGCTGGAGCCAGCTCAGGAGCAATGGCTCCATGAGAGGAGACGCTGAGGCCAACGGGGAGTTGTAGATCATCAAAGCTGAGGTTGGGGTGTCAAACCATTCATCAATGAAATTGCTTAACACCTCCACGTCAAAGAGAGGCAAATCATTGAAGATTTCCGCCTCTTGCTTGCTCTTTATTAGCAGCTCAAGAGCATCATCAGCAAGATCGTCGTCACTCGACAGATCAATGGCGTCGTTCTCATTCCTCAGAACGGCAGCAGGGGTCAGAGCTGGACCAGGAGTGTGCATGGGCTTCTTCTTCTTCTTCTCAGACTTGGAAATGCGTGAGAGATCTTCAGACTCCACACTTGGTGCAGGAGGAGCAGTGGCCAGAGGTTTCGTCGCGAAGCTCTTGGTGCAGTGGAAGGCTTCGAAGCCTTGGCTTTCTTCAGCTTCTTTGGCTTCGATGGTGCAGGCGCTTCGTCAGAATCAGCGTCATCTGCGGAGTGATCCACGACAGTCCCTTGAACCATAATGTGAGTGATGAGACCTTCTAGGTTGTAGAAGGGCCCAACAAAATTGGGTTCAGCTTCGCGTGTGCCATCGGCACGAGGAGCAGAGGGACCTAGGTTGAAGTCTAATCCCCGCGACTTCTTGTTCTCTTTGGCCGAGTTGTTGGCAAATTGAAAGTTACGCTTGAACAGATTGTCGTCATGACACCATAGCAGCGAAGATGGGTCGGCATCAGCAGGCTGTGGTCCACGGACCATGCAAGGGTAGAAGCCTTGATCAATGGCTTCAGCTCTGGACCTGGGTGGAAGATTTTTGTATAAGATGTCTCCCCAGGGTCGCTTGATGGCATTCTTTTCAGCATATTCCTGGGTCACGAACCTGTACTTGTACCATTGTTTTGCCCAATATCTTTGAATCCATTGGATTCGTGTTTTGCGCTGATTGTAATCCTCTTCGGGATCTGTCTTGTACAGCTCATAGAGGTCTGGTGGCAAATCCTTTGATGTATTCCCACGGCGCTGTCTGCCACCCTTCCTAGCTGACTTATCTGTTGCCATGAAGTTCAGACTGAATGGCTTCAACACTGTCAAAGGCTTCCGTCTGCTGGTCAGACAGGAACTGGCTTCGGGAGAGTTGATATGATGCTGTAAGAATTCTGCAAATGAATGCAGACTATGAGAACCAAGGGATTCTCCCACGGACATGTACCTGTGACAGCATTAGAGATGCGAGGGAAGGGGAAGAGGTCATATGCATTCTCAGAAGATTTTGAAGATAAATTAGTTTAGAAGACATTGACCTCATAGCACGAAGACATTCACTTATATGTTGAGAGTTGGTTCCAGATTTGTACGAATCCAAGAATAAGTACAAGTGAGGAATCTAACTACGTGTGAAGCATAAGTGAATATACTTGGCATCATATGAGATGCAGAACAGGATAGATCCAAATTTGTGGAGGCAGAAACCACTTTTGGTAGAAAGGATGAATCTTTTGGATCAAAAAGACGGTAAAAAGATAGTTTTAATTTACCACACGATGAACTGCTAGATGGAGTAGAGGATGAGGCCGAGCAGTTCGATCTTCCGTGCCCTAACTTGGCGACGCAGGACACCTACGGCAGCGGCGGAGCAGACGATGTCCGCGGCCTGCGTGAAGACGGCGTCGGAGAGGTTGCGGCAGCTAAGCGCTTCGTCGCCAGCGTCGTCGAGAGCTAGCGGTGGCGCTAGGGTTTGTCGAGGTGGAGAGGTGGAAGAAAGATTTTGACCGCGATTGGATGTGCATTTATAGGGAAAGGGACGGCACAACGCAATTACGCAGGTGCCCCTAGGGGTTCACATCTGAGGGACATGTGGCGAACATGCAACACATTGGGAGTTGTTCCATGTTCCCACGCACGCCTGGACTGTCGGGTGGTCGTTCCGGCTTCTCCGGGTTTCAGGCAATAAGAATTGAGCATTTAAAACAGATTTAATGTTTGTCTCTGTATCTTCTGCTGACAAGGACGCAGAGAAGACATTCGACAGTTTCAACAGAATGCATATGATTTGGATAGATGGAGTTTGAGATAGGAAGCATAGAGAGGTTAGGGTCCGATCACATTCACTTAGTTCAAAAGATTCAAACGAGAAGACATAGCTATAAGTGAATGATGTAGAGGACAGGACACTAATATGTGTATATATCAAAATAAGACCAAATCAACATTGAAGATAAACATGGAATCATGTTGATATTGAAGACAAACCAAATGCGAAGACATAGCAAATGTAACGCCATGAGAAAACACTTCAAACAGAAGAATTTGGTGGTGGCGTTACCCACCGTATAGGAAGTATTAGACCCAGACACGGTGCACAATTATCGTGGCGCTCCGAAGTCAAATTCCGCGTTAATGTATTCATACTTAGAATGTAAGTCTTCATTGATTGAAGATATACTTTACTTCGTGTGTTGCACATCTAAGTCATCAACATGCATAAGTGTTAGGATGTGTGCCTGATCACAGGACATTTGAGGATCCAAGATATTTAGCTCACACCGCAACTTGCAAAACCTTTTCTCATCCAAGGGCTTTGTGAAGATATCTGCCAATTGCTCTTCAGTGTTGACGTTTATGATATCAATATCTTCCGATCTCTGAGAAAGTGATGACGAATTTCAATGTGCTTTGTCTTCGAGTGCTGAACTGGGTTGTTGGCAATCTTGATGGTGCTTTCGTTGTCGCAGTAGAGTGGTACTTGTTTCAGGTGGATGCCATAGTCCTTGAGTGTTTGCTTCATCCATAGAAGCTGAGCACAGCAAGATCCAGCAGCAATGTATTCAGATTCAGCAGTCGAGAGTGATACACAGTTCTGCTTCTTTGAAGACCAACAGACAAGTGATCGTCCCAGAAAGTGACACGTGCCTGATGTAGACTTGCGATCCACCTTGTCACCAGCATAATCAGCATCCAAGAATCCAACTAGATCAAACTCTGAGCCCTTTGGATACCATAATCCTTGTGTTGGGGTGTAAGCCAAATATCGAAGAATTCGCTTCACAGCTAAGTGATGCGATTCCTTTGGTGCCGCTTGGAATCGAGCACACATGCAAACACTGAGCATGATATCTGGCCTAGATGCACATAAATAAAGTAAAGAACCAATCATGGAGCGGTGTACCTTTTGCTCGAACTCTTTACCATTGGCGTCAGGACTCAGATGACTCTTGGTTGGCATTGGCGTCGTATAACCTTTGCAGTCTTGCATTCCAAACTTCTTCAGGCAATCTTTGAGATATTTCTCTTGAGATATGAAGATGCCACTGCTTTGCTGACGAATTTGAAGACCAAGGAAGAACTTCAGCTCACCCATCATGGACATCTGATATTGCTCTTGCATCATGTGTCCAAACTCATCACTGTATTTCTGGTTGGTGCAGCCGAAGATAATGTCATCCACATATATTTGGCACACAAACAGTTCACCATCATATGTCTTCGTGAAGAGTGTGGGATCCAGGGAACCAGGTTTGAAGCCTTTGCTCTTCAGGAAGTCTTTGAGTGTGTCATACCAAGCGCAAGGGGCTTGTTTGAGGCCATACAGTGCCTTGTTTAGCTTGTACACCATATCAGGATGTTTTGGATCTTCAAAGCCAGGAGGTTGTGCAACATACACTTCTTCTTCAATCTTTCCATTGAGAAATGCACTCTTCACATTAATTTGATACAGCAGGATGTTGTGATGATTTGCATAGGCTACTAATATGCGAATAGCTTGAAGCCTAGCCACAGGAGCAAATGTTTCATCGAAGTCAATCCATTCAACTTGAGTGTATCCTTGAGCAACGAGACGAGACTGGTTTCTGACAACTTGACCATGCTCATCTTGCTTGTTGCGATATATCCATTTTGTGCCTATTATGTTGTGCTTGCGGGGGTCAGGACGCTTGACAAGTTCCTAGACGTTGTTCAGCTTGAACTGTTGAAGCTCTTCTTGCATAGCTTGAATCCATTCAGGTTCCATGAAGGCTTCAGCAACTTTATTGGGTTCTGATATTCAGACAAATGCAAAGTGCCCACAGAAATTTGCTAGCTGTGTTGCTCTTCAACGAGTGAGTGGACCAGGCGCATTGATGCTATCAATTATCTTCTCAATCAGTACTTCATTTGCAACACGAGGATGAACCGGACGAAGATTTTGCTCTTGCTGATCATTGTCATCGTTAGGAGGATTGTCTTCGGGCTGAGCACTGTCTTCAGGTTGATTGGGTGCAGAAATGATAAGTTACTCTTCAGGTTGTGCTTCATTTGGTATGATTTCTCCAGTCCCCATGAGCTTGATGGATTCACTAGGTGGAACTTCATCTAGCACATTTGGCAGGTGCTCTCAGTGAGGAGTTCATAGGATGTTTTCTTCAGAAGCTTGTGAAGATAAACACGGTTGATGACATGGCATGCAGTATCAATAGCTTCAGGCCAGAACTTTCTTGGAGTCTTGTATTCATCAAGCATCGTCCGAGCCATCTCAATGAGTGTTCTATTCTTGCGCTCCACGATGCCATTCTGCTCAGGTGTATATGGAGCGGAGAACTCATGAGTGATTCCCAATGTATCCAAGTAAAGGTCGAGGCCAGTGTTCTTGAACTCAGTGCCGTTGTCACTTATGATATGCTTGATCTTGACGCCATAGTTGTTCATGGCACGGTTGGCGAAGCGTCTGAAGACATCCTGCACTTCAGTCTTGTAGAGAATTATGTGCACCCACGTATATCTTGAATAATCATCAACAATGACGAAGCCATAGAGACAAGCAGTAGTACTAAGAGTAGAGTAGTGAGTAGTGCCAAATAAGTCCATGTGTAGCAGCTCAAAGGGTTGAGATGTCGTCATGATTGTCTTCGAGGGATGCTTGGCCCTTGTCATCTTTCCAGCTTCGCAGGCACCGCACAAGTGATCCTTCTTGAACTTGACGCCCTCGATGCCTATGACATGCTTCTTCTTTGCGAGAGTGTGCAAGTTCCTCATGCCAGCATGCCCTAGCCTTCGATGCCAGAGCCAGCACTCTGAAGCTTTTGCATGAAGACATACGGCAAGCTGTGGTCCTGCTGAGAAATCTACCATGTACAGATCATCTTTCCGGTACCCTTCAAAGACTAGAGATTTGTGAGATTCCATTAGTACAAGGCAACGATATTTTCCAAATATCACAATCATGTTCAAGTCGCAAAGCATTGAGACAGACATTAAGTTGAAACCAAGGGACTCAACAAGCATCACTTTATCCATGTGCTGATCCTTTGAGATTGCAACTCCACCTAGACCCAATACCTTGCTTTTACCAGTGTCAGCAAATGTGATGTGACTCTTGTCAGATGGACGTAAGGTTGAGTCCATGAGAAGACTTCGATCACCAATCATATGATTAGTACATCCGCTGTCCATAATCCATTCTGAAGCATGAGGTGTCATACCCTACAATACAGTTAGAGGGATAGGCTTCACCAAGAGTATTGTGAAGCATAAACATTTTACGGACAAGAGGATTATCAAAGCTCAGATCAAGATTAGGACTGATAGGATGATTGGCAAGCGATTCAGGAACAAAATACATAGTAAGACCATTTGGGCATTTGATCTTGCGCCCTACAAGATGTTTTAGGCCCCCAGCATTAGCATCAGACGCCTTTGATTTCCGGCTGGAGACCTTTCCCTACAAAAGAAAGTTAATTCTTCTTAACCACCCACATCTTCAGGGGTGGTGAAAGTGCTAGTTATCGACTAGAGGGGGGGTGAATAGCCGATTTTTATGGAAGTCTTCAAAACATGAGAGTTTCAAAGACAACCAATAGAAATGAACCTATTGATATGTAGCGGAAGATAAACTACACTAAGCAACCCATAGTCAAGTATGCAATGAAGTGAAAGCACGAAGACTGGTAACAGCTAGGTAGTAAGGATCAGGACGGAAGATGGTATGAAGCCAAACAACGATAGTAGTCACACAGTGAAGACAAATAGGTAAAGCAAACAGGCAATGACTTCACGGAGACAAACTGTAAGTAAGGAGAGGGAGAGGATAGAACCAGTCACTTGTTGAGGACACAGGATTTGTTGGACCAGTTCTAGTTGCTGTGACAACTTTACGTCTGGTTAGGGAGGCTGAGATTCAACTCAGAAGACCGCGTATTCACCTTATTCCCCTTGAGCTAAGGACACCCAGTCCTCGCCCAATCACTCTGGTAAGTCTTCAAGGTAGACTTCCAAACCTTCACAGACTTCGTTCACCGGCGATCCACAATGACTCTTGGATGCTCAGAACGCGACGCCTAACCGGCTGGAGGATTCACAGTCCTCAAGTGTAACAAGTCTTCAGGTCACGCGGACAGAAAGACTTCAGTGATGCCTAACACTCTTTGGCTCTGGGTGTTTGGGCTTTGTCCTCGCAAGGATTTCTCTCTCTCAAAAGCTTCGGAGGTGGGTTGCTCTCAAACGACAAAAGCCGTGCACTAACTCTGAGCAGCCACCAATTTATGGTGTAGGGGGTGGGCTATTTATAGCCACTAGGCAACCCGACCTGATTTGTCCGAAATGACCCTAGGTCACTAAGGAACTGACACGTGTTCCAACGGTCAGATTTCAAACACACGCAGCAACTTCACTTGGGCTACAAGTAAAGCTGACTCATCCAGCTCTGGATAAGATTTGCTCTCATTGTCTTCGCTCGAAGACATATGATTTGGTTGAGCATCACTTCAGTCACTCTGACTTTGTTCACCGGGACCCCACTTAACAGTACGGTGGTTCCTATGACTCAACAAAGAAGAAAAGGAAACAACGAAGCAACTAAGTCTTCGCGCTCCATAGACTTCATGCAATGTCTTCTCTTGCATAGTCTTCAATGTGAATATCTTCACATGCCACCATTGCCTTCAATGTCTTCATACATTTTTAGGGGTCATCTCCGGTAGGTAAACCGAATCAATGAGGGACTATTACCTGTGTTATCCTGCAATTCTCACAAACACATTAGTCCCTCAACTAGGTTTGTCGTCAATACTCCAAAACCAACTAGGGGTGGCACTAGATGCACTTACAATCTCCCCCTTTTTGGTGATTGATGACAAACTGGTTGAAGTTTTCAACGGGGATAAAAGTATGTGAAATTGTAAAGGATTAAGGTATTGTCTTCATAAGTAGCAAAAGGCTCCCCCTGAAGATGTGCATATAAATAATTTGCTTTTGGAATGCAAATGCACATGGCAGGTTGTACTTGTGGAGATCCTCTTCAACTTATGAAGACAATTCATCATGCATGATTTGGTAAAACGAAGATAATGACATGCATAATGAAAAATGGACGTCTGCAATATGACTTCGTGCGGGATTTATCATTGCACATGCGGAATTTATCATCGCATCACAGAATAGAAAACAAATAGTAGACGACCATCAAGTTTAAGTCTTACAACTCAAAGAACCAAATGTATCAAAAGCGAGAGTTGTAAACACTAGGCAAAATATAAAGTAACCGCCCATTTGGACCCGCTTGAAGATTATCAACTCATATGCTTCTCCCCCTTTTGTCAGTAAGGACCAAAAAGGTTTGAAGACATAGAGCCTCTACTCGTTCCCAGAAGGAGTAGGAGAAGATGCAGGGTCGGCATCGGGGTTTGGCAGTGCAGAAGAACTTGGTGCAGTGTCGATACGCGCTGAAGTTGGAGGTGGTGAAGTAGCATCATCTTGATCATCGATCACTCTGGCATTCACCGTTGCAGTGGAGGAGGAATAATCAGAGTCTTCAACAGACGGAGTTCGACGCAAGACATCATTCCTTGGAGGAGTGGAGTCAAACTTGAATGTTTTAATGAAGCCATCATCTTGAAGATCTGCTTCAGCACTCAGCAATGTCAAACTCTTCCAGGACCTCCGACAGGTTTCATGAGTAACAAAGGCATTCTTGGTGGCAAGATTGCGAATGCGATTGACGTCCACCAAGAGGCTTTGCATCTGCCGCTTCAGCCAGAAGTGATGCTTATCCTGTTTCTGATGCAGGGCAACGAGAAGTTCTCGGTCATTGAGAGCAAAAGATCGGTTCCGAGGCCTTTGAGCAATAGTGCTTTCAGTGGCTTCAGTTTGAGCACGGTGAGGTAAGCGTGTATTGCCAGCCAAAGGACAAAGACGAGTGACTGCCTGGACTCCTTCAATGGGTTGCGTGAAGCTTTGGTGATCAGCATTGTGAAGACAAACAGGCTCCTTGGCAGGCTCTGGGTATATGGCTTCAACTGACATATCAACCTCTGGCAGAAAGATCAGATGGTTGCGAGCAGAGGGCTGATAGTTGACAGCTGAGTGTAGCTTGATGAGGCGCATGACCCATGGAGCGTAGAACTTCAGTCCAAAGAGATCAGAGCCTGATGCAGCCAACTGCCTGATAAAGAAGTCTTGAGCATTGAAGCTGATGCCGTTGAAGATATAAAAGACCAAAGTCTTCATTGCTCCTTCAAGTTTTGCTGCTGAAGAATGTCCTTTGACAGGCCATAGAGTTCGCCTGATGATATGATAAATAGTGCGGGGCAGATACTCTAGGTCTTCGACAAAGAACTCCTTTGGGTAATCAGCGTCATGTGGCAGAGGCTTCATCATGCTCAGCATTTGGCTCATGTTGGGCTCTGGCTTATGGAAGATACTCTCCAAAGCATTGCGGTGAAGCTGACAACCAGGTTCATATATTCTCCTGGAGTGGGCAGGCCGGTTAGCTCAATGATGTCAAAAGCTTTGGCTTCATGATGGACATTGCCTGTCATCCACTCAAGGACCCAAATCTTCGGACCCCTGTTGTATCCGCGAATGTGGAGGGTAGCATAAAATTGAAGCAGAAGCTCTTCATTCCAATGCTCCTTATCAGTCACAAAGTTCAGCAGTCCAGCATCACGGAAGCAGTCAAGGGCTTCTTCAAGGCAAGGCAATCCAGCAATGGCTTCACAGTCAAGACGCATATGAGGGAAGATGCGCCCTTGATCATAAAGAACACATGAATAATAACTGCGCTGCTGATAGCTCCAGAACCGATTTGATGAAATCCTTGGCTTGGAATAGGGGTTCTTGGCGCTATCAAAGAAAGTGTTGTGCGCAATGAAGCCATTTGCATTGAAGGACCCTTGTGAAGTGGCAGTACCTGGAAACCTTGGCAGTCTTGGCTTTGGCTTCTGGACCTGTGGCATGTGCTCGACTAGATAGTCAAATTGCGGCCAGCAGCAGGAGGAGGAACCAGAATAGGCCATCTGACAGTGACCAGCTGACCATAGTTGTCTGATTGCTCAATAGTATGTGGCCTGGGAGGCGGTACCGGAGCAGTGGCAGTGGCAGTGACTTCAGGCTGCTGATTGACATCAGGTGCAGCATTGACTTCAGGTGCTATCACTTCGGGCACCACATTGACTTCAGGCGCCACATTAGCTTCTGCCATGACGTCATTGGCTCCAGTGTTGGTGTTGGTGGTCGCCTCAATGTTGTTAACCTCCACTTGAGTAGCTGGAGGGTCAGACACGTTCTCCTCGAGAACAACTTGGTTGGTTGGGGTGTCGCAACACGTTCTTCTTCTTCTCTTGGTTCTTCTTGGTCAGCCAGAATAACTTCAGCCATGTTGGCTTCAGACTCAGGGTTGTTCACAGTTGGAGAGGCTTCAGGAAATACTTGGCGTGAAACCGATTGGTGCTCTTCTCCTTCTGGAACACTTGACAGAGTGACCTGTGGCCTTTGTCCTTTGCAAAGCCTGCGGAACGCTGGCGACGCTTGTGGACATGGAGTTGGTTGGGCCACAAAGTCTTCATCTTCAATCACCGGAGTGGTGACTTGAGTTGGGGGAGTAACAGGTGTTTCTGCTTGACGGGGGGAGTCTTGTGGGTGATCAGCCCATGAGTCATCCTAAGCAAGTGGCGTCAATGGACGACCAATGCTGATGAGTTCGTTGTTTGTAAGAACAGGCGATGATACCACATTGTGCTCGATCTGAGGAAGGACTTCATCATCTTCAACATTGTCATGATGACCAATGTCTTCAGCTGCGGTGGGGTCCACTGGAATGTCTTCAGCATCAGGAGCCTCTGTGGAAGCAGGCTCATGAACTATCATTCGACGTTCTTGTTGTGCAGATTCAGGACGAGCAACAGATATCGGCTCGATGACAAGGGGCTCTGAGGGAGCAGCCCGATCTCTCTTCTTGGTCTTGCGCTTCTTGGTGGGTGGAGCATCATCAGTGGTGTTCTTGGTCTTGCGCTTTCTGGCCTTGGCTTCAGCTACCCTTGTCTTCTGAAGCTCTGAAGCCACTGTAGGGACCTTAGGCTTCACGCCTGTCATACTGGCTGGGAAGACAATGCGAGGTTCTTCCCGCCAGGATGGTTCAGCTTGGTCCACAGATGGCTTCTTCTTCTGCTTGGCAGCCATCTTAGGATCGATGCCAGGACGCCCAAGTGCCTTGCGCTTCTCACCTTCATTGTAAGCTTGAACACACTTGGCAGCGAGAATCTTCATGCGCTCACGAGAACCTTTGGCTTCATCACGTTTCTTGTGAAACGCTTCCTTGAGCTCATGCAGCATGACCTTGAAGTTCTGGACGTCTGCCACGCTGAGCTTGGCCATGTGCTTCTTGAACTGAGCCTTTTCATAATCGATCTTGTGCTTCAGCTCAACAATTTTCTGAGCAAGAGCCAGCTCAGGAGCAATGGCGCCATGGAAGGAGACGCTTAGGCCAATGGGAAGTTGCAGATCGTCAAAGCTGAGATTGGGGGTGTCAAACCACTCATCAATGAAGTTGTTCAATACTTCCACGTCAAAGAGAGGCAAATCATTGAAGATTTCCGCCTCTTGCTTGCTCTTTATCAGCTGCTCAAGAGCGTCATCAGCAAGATCGTCGTCACTTGACAGATCAATGGCGTCATTCTCGTTCCTCAGAACAGCAGCAGGGGTCAGAGCTGGACCAGTGGTGTGCATAGGCTTCTTTTCTTCTTCTCAGACTTGGAGATGCGTGAGAGATCTTCAGACTGCACACTTGGTGCAGGAGGAGCAGTGGCCAGAGGCTTCACTCGCGAAGCTTTTGGTGCAGGGGAAGGCTTCGAAGCTTTAGGTTTCTTCAGCTTCTTTGGCTTCGGTGGTGCAGGCGCTTCGTCAGAATCAGCGTCGTCTGCAGGTTCATCCACGGCTGTCCCTTGAACCATAATATGAGTGATGAGACCTTCTAGGTTGTAGAAGGGCCCAACAAGATTGGGTTCAGCTTCGCGTGTGCCATCGGCACGAGGAGCAGAGGGGCCTGGATTGAAGTCTAATCCCCGCGACTTCTTGTTTTCTTTGGCCGAGTTCTTGGCAAACTGGAAGTTGCGCTTGAACAGATTGTCGTCACGACACCATAGCAATGAAGATGGGTCGGCATCTGCAGGCTGTGGTCCACGGACCATGCAAGGGTAGAAGCCTTGTTCAATGGCTTCAGCTCTGGACCTGGGTGGAAGATTTTTGTACAAGATGTCTCCCCAGGGTCGCTTGATGGCATTCTTCTCAGCATATTCCTGGGTCACGAACCTGTACTTGTACCATTGTTCTGCCCAATATCTTTGAATCCATTGGATTCAGGTTTTCGCTGATTGTAGTCCTCCTCTGGATCTGTCTTGTACAGGTCATAGAGGTCAGGAGGCAAATCTCTTGAGGTGTTCCCACGGCGCTGTCTGCCACCCTTCCTTGTAGACTTCTCTGTTGCCATTAGGTTCGGACTGAATGGCTTCAACACTGTCAAAGGCTTCCGTCTGCTGGTCAGACAGGAACTGGCTTCGGGAGAGTTGATGTGATGCTGTAAGAATTCTGCAAATGAATGCAGACTATGAGAACCAAGGGATTCTCCCACGGACATGTACCTGTGACAGCATTAGAGATGCGAGGGAAGGGGAAGAGGTCATATGCATTCTCAGAAGATTTTGAAGATAAATCAGTTTAGAAGACATTGACCTCATAGCGCGAAGACATTCACTTATATGTTGAGAGTTGGTTCCAGATTTGTACGAATCCAAGAATAAGTACAAGTGAGGAATCTAACTATGTGTGAAGCATAAGTGAATATACTAGGCATTATATGAGATGCAGACAGGATAGATCCAAATTTGTGGAGGCAGAAACCACTTTTGGTAGAAAGGATGAATCTATAGGATCAAAAAGACGGTAAAAAGAGGGTTTTAATTTACCACACGATGAACTGCTAGACGAAGAAGAAGAGATCTTCCGTGCCCTAACTTGGCGACGGAGGACACCTACGGCGGCGGCGGAGAAGACGATGTCCGCGGCCGGCGTGAAGACGGCGTCGGAGAGGTCGCGGCAGCTAAGCGCTTCGTCGCCGGTGTCGTCGAGAGCTAGCGGTGGCGCTAGGGTTTGTCGAGGTGGAGAGGTGGAAGAAGGATTTTGACCGCGATTGGACGGGTATTTATAGGGAAAGGGACGGCACAGCGCAATTACGCAGGTGCCCCTGGCGGTTCACATCTGAGGGACACGTGGCGAACATGCAACACTTTGGGAGTTGTCCCACGTTCCCACGCCCGCCTGGTCTGTCGGATGGTCGTTCCGGCTTCTCCGGATTTCAGGCAATAAGAATTGAACATTTAAAACAGATTTAATGTTTGTCTCTGTATCTTCTGCTGACAAGGACGCAGAGAAGACATTCGACAGATTCAACAGAATGCATATGATTTGGATAGATAGAGTTTGAGATAGAAAGCATAGAGAGGTTAGGGTCCGATCACATTCACTTAGTTCAAAAGATTCAAACGAGAAGGCATAGCGATAAGTGAATGCTGTAGAGGATAGAGCACTGATATATGTATATATCAGAATACAACCAAATCAACATAGTGAAGATAATCATGAAGACATGTTGAATTGAAGACAAACCAAATGCGAAGACATAGCAAATGTAACGCCATGAGAAAACACTTCAAACAGAAGAATTTGGTGGTGGCGTTACCCACCGTATAGGAAGTATTAGACCCAGACACGGTGCACAATTATCGTGGCGCTCCGAAGTCAAACTCCGCGTTAATGTATTCACACTTAGAATGTAAGTCTTCATTGATTGAAGATATACTTTACTTCGTGTGTTGCACATCTAAGTCATCAACATGCATAAGTGTTAGGATGTGTGCCTGATCACAGGACATTTGAGGATTCCAAGATATTTAGCTCACACCGCAACTTGCAAAACCTTTTCTCATCCAAGGGCTTTGTGAAGATATCTGCCAGTTGCTCTTCAGTGTTGACGTGTATGATATCAATATCTTCCTTCATGACATGATCTCTGAGAAAGTGATGACGAATTTCAATGTGCTTTGTCTTCGAGTGCTGAACTGGGTTGTTGGCAATCTTGATGGCGCTTTCGTTGTCGCAGTAGAGTGGTACTTGTTTCAGATGGATGCCATAGTCCTTGAGTGTTTGCTTCATCCATAGAAGCTGAGCGCAGCAAGATCCAGCAGCAATGTATTCAGATTCAGCAGTGGAGAGTGATACACAGTTCTGCTTCTTTGAAGACCAACAGACAAGTGATCGTCCCAGAAAGTGACATGTGCCTGATGTAGACTTGCGATCCACCTTGTCACCAGCATAATCAGCATCCGAGAATCCAACTAGATCAAATTCTGAGCCCTTTGGATACCATAATCCTAATGTTGGGGTGTAAGCCAAATATCGAAGAATTCGCTTCACAGCTAAGTGATGCGATTCCTTTGGTGCCGCTTGGAATCGAGCACACATGCAAACACTAAGCATAATATCTGGCCTAGATGCACATAAATAAAGTAAAGAACCAATCATGGAGCGGTATACCTTTTGATCGAACTCTTTACCATTGGCGTCAGGACCCAGATGACTCTTGGTTGGCATTGGCGTCGTGTAACCTTTGCAGTCTTGCATTCCAAACTTCTTCAGGCAATCTTTGAGGTATTTCTCTTGAGATATGAAGATGCCATTTCTTTGCTGACGAATTTGAAGACCAAGGAAGAACTTCAGCTCACCCATCATGGACATCTGATATTGCTCTTGCATCATGTGTCCAAACTCATCACTGTATTTCTGGTTGGTGCAGCCGAAGATAATGTCATCCACATATATTTGGCACACAAACAGTTCACCATCATATGTCTTCGTGAAGAGTGTGGGATCCAGGGAACCAGGTTTGAAGCCTTTGCTCTTCAGGAAGTCTTTGAGTGTGTCATACCAAGCGCGAGGGGCTTGTTTGAGGCCATACAGTGCCTTGTTTAGCTTGTACACCATATCAGGATGTTTTGGATCTTCAAAGCCAGGAGGTTGTGCAACATACACTTCTTCTTCAATCTTGCCGTTGAGAAATGCACTCTTCACATCCATTTGATACAGCAAGATGTTGTGATGGTTTGCATAGGCTAGCAATATGCGAATAGCTTCAAGCCTAGCCACAGGAGCAAATGTTTCATCGAAGTCAATCCCTTCAACTTGAGTGTATCCTTGAGCAACGAGACGAGCTTTGTTTCTGACAACTTGACCATGCTCATCTTGTTTGTTGCGATATATCCATTTTGTGCCTATTATGTTGTGCTTGCGGGGGTCAGGACGCTTGACAAGTTCCCAGACATTGTTCAGCTTGAACTGTTGAAGCTCTTCTTGCATAGCTTGAATCCATTCAGGTTCCATGAAGGCTTCAGCAACTTTCTTGGGTTCAGATATTGAGACAAAAGCAAAGTGCCCACAGAAATTTGCTAGTTGTGTTGCTCTTGAACGAGTGAGTGGACCAGGCGCATTGATGCTATCAATTATCTTCTCAATCTGTACTTCATTTGCAACACGAGGATGAACTGGACGAAGATTTTGCTCTTGCTGATCATTGTCATCGTTGGGAGGATTGTCTTCGGGCTGAGCATTGTCTTCAGGTTGATTAGGTGCAGAAATGATAAGTTCCTCTTCAGGCTGTGCTTCAGACGGTATGATTTCTCCAGTTCCCATTAGCTTGATGGATTCACTGGGTGGAACTTCATCTAGCACATTTGGCAGGTGCTCTCTTTGCGAGCCGTTAGTCTCATCGAACCGCACATCCACAGTTTCAACCACTTTATAGTGAAAGAGGTTGAAGACTCTGTAGGAGTGCGAGTCCTTTCCGTAACCGAGCATAAAACCTTCATGTGCTTTCGGTGCAAATTTTGAAGTGTGATGTGGATCCTTGATCCAGCACCTAGCACCAAATACTCTGAAGTAACTGACATTTGGCTTCTTACCAGTGAGGAGTTCATAGGATGTTTTCTTCAGAAGCTTGTGAAGATAAACACGGTTGATGACATGGCATGCAGTATCAATAGCTTCAGGCCAGAACTTTCTTGGTGTCTTGTATTCATCGAGCATCGTCCGAGCCATCTCAATGAGTGTTCTGTTCTTGCGCTCCACGATGCCATTCTGCTGAGGGGTGTACGGAGCTGAGAACTCATGAGTGATGCCTAATGTATCCAAGTACAGATCGAGGCCGGTGTTCTTGAACTCTGTGCCGTTGTCACTCCTGATATGCTTGATCTTGACGCCATAGTTGTTCATGGCACGGTTGGCGAAGCGTCTGAAGACATCCTGCACTTCAGTCTTGTAGAGAATTATGTGCACCCATGTATATCTTGAATAATCATCAACAATGACGAAGCCATAGAGACAAGCAGTAGTAGTGAGAGTAGAGTAGTGAGTAGGGCCAAATAAGTCCATGTGTAGCAGCTCGAAGGGTTGAGATGTCGTCATGATTGTCTTCGAGGGATGCTTGGCCCTAGTCATCTTTCCAGCTTCGCAGGCACCGCACAAGTGATCCTTCTTGAACTTGACGCCCTCGATGCCTATGACATGCTTCTTCTTTGCGAGAGTGTGTAAGTTCCTCATGCCAGCATGCCCTAGCCTCCGATGCCAGAGCCAGCACTCTGAAGCTTTTGCAAGAAGGCATACGGCAAGCTGTGGCCCTGCTGAGAAATCTACCATGTATAGATCATCTTTCCGGTACCCTTCAAAGACTAGAGACTTGTCAGATTCCATTAGTACAAGGCAACGATATTTTCCAAATATCACAATCATGTTCAAGTCACAAAGCATTGAGACAGACATTAAGTTGAAACCAAGGGATTCAACAAGCATCACTTTATCCATGTGCTGATCCTTTGAGATTGCAACTCTACCTAGACCCAATACCTTGCTTTTACCAGTGTCAGCAAATGTGATGTGACTCTTGTCAGATGGACGTAAGGTTGAGTCCATGAGAAGACTTCGATCACCAGTCATATGATTAGTGCATCCGCTGTCCATAATCCATTCTGAAGCATGAGGTGTCATACCCTACAGTACAGTTAGGGGGATAGGCTTCACCAAGAGTATTGTGAAGCATAAACATTTGACGGGCAAGAGGATTATCAAAGCTCAGATCAAGATTAGGACTGATAGGATGATTGGCAAACGATTCAGGAACAAAATACATAGTGAGACCATTTGGGCATTTGATCTTGCGCCCTACAAGATGTTTTAGGTCCCCAGCAATAGCATCAGACGCCTTTGATTTCCGGCTGGAGACCTTTCCCTGCAAAAGAAAGTTAATTCTTCTTAACCACCCACATCTTCAGGGGTGGCTTAGAAGCAATGAGTCTAAGTGCAGCATCTGAGAACTTCGGCTTTGGAGCCCTAGCAAATAGCCTTGCAGGAGATGAATGATACTCATATGAATAAGCAGAAAAGTTCTTAGTTTTATGAACATAGCGGTTTGAAGAAACACGCTCATATTCATAAGTCTGAGTATGGTTTCCCTGCAAAACATTGGCGTTAGGGTGACTCAGGTGAGTCCTCTGTCTGTATGAAGCCTTTGGACCATATGAAGCCTTTGGTCTGGGATTTGTCTTCTTCCCAGGTGGTGTCATGATGACATTCACAGGAAGATTCTCAAGACAACTTTTGGGAACCCAGATCTTCTTCATAGGTGGCCCATTCCTGCAGTTAGTACCAATATACCTGGCAAACACTTCACCATTCTGATTCTTAAACAGTTTATAGTTTGCATCAAAGGATTCATCAATGATAATAGGGTTAGCACAAGTGAAGCCAGATAAGGTGGATGGATCCACTGAAGGTCCCTTTGCAGCAACCCATGTGGTTTTGGGGTACTGCTCAGGCTTCCAGTAGGAGCCATCAACATTCATTTTCCTCTCGAACCCAACACCCTCTTTCCTAGGGTTTCGGTTCAGAATCTGCTTTTTGAGGACATCGCACAGTGTCTGATGCCCTTTGAGACTTTTGTACATCCCTGTTTCAAGCAATGTCTTCAACCTAGCATTTTCATCAGCAATAGTAGTGGTATCCTCAGCAGAGGGGTTAGTTACCACATCAGCAGTTGAAGATATTGCAACAGTAGCAGCAGTAGAACATTCAGCAACAGAAGTAGCGTTATCACGCTCAAGGCATTTTAGACATGGTGGTTCAAATCCTTCCTGAGCGGAACTGATCTGTTGAGCGCGAAGTGACTCATTCTCTTTTTGAAGATCTTCATGAGCCGCTCTCAATTTCTCAAGCTCTTGCTTCCTTTGAAGATAATCATAGGAGAGCTTTTCATGAGTGGTTGAGAGCGTTTCATGACGACTTTCAAGTTCCTGGTACTTAACATGAAGATTTTTTATGTCTTTAAATAAGGACTGAGAACAGGTCATTTCAGCGTCCAACAGGTCATCGCTTTTGTCTAACAGTTTTTGAGTATGTTCCATAGCTTTCTATTGTTCAGTTGCAATTTTAGCAAGTGTTTTGTAGCTGGGTTTGGATTCACAATCAGAGTCATCTTCACTTGATGTTTGAAAGTAAGCATCGCGTGATTTTACCTTGGCACCACGTGCCATGAAGCAGTAGGTGGGAGCAGAGTCGTCCTTGTCATTAGCTTCAGCGTTGGTGACGGGGCCATTGTCTTCAGTGTTGAAGATGGACTTGGCAACGTAGGCTGTAGCTAGAGCCAGACTTGCAACGCCAGGGTCGGACTCCTCCTCAGACTCCACCTCTGCCTCCTCAGAAGCAGACTCCTCCTCTGAATCCATCTCCTTGCCAACAAAAGCACGAGCCTTGCCAGATGAGCTCTTCTTATGAGATGAAGACTTGGATGAGGACTTGGAAGAAGACTTTGAGGATTTCTTCTTCTTCTTGTCATCAGAATCATATTCCTTGCTCTTCTTCTTCTTGTTCTCATTGTCCCACTGTGGACACTCAGAGATGTAGTGTCCAGGTTTCTTGCACTTGTGACATGTTCTCTTCTTGTAGTCATGAGTGGAAGCTTCATCATTTCTTGAGCTGGATCGTGAAGACTTTCTGAAGCCCTTCTTCTTAGTGAACTTCTGGAACTTCTTCACAAGCATAGCAAGTTCCTTTCCAATGTCTTCAGGATCATCAGAACTGCAGTCAGATTCTTCTTCAGATGAGGAAACAGCTTTTGCCTTCAAAGCACGAGTTCGGCCGTAGTTGGGACCATAGATATCTCTTTTCTCAGATAGCTGGAACTCATGTGTGTTGAGCCTCTCAAGTATATCAGACAGATCGAGTGTCTTGAAGTCAGGGCGTTCTTGTATCATCAGGGCAAGGGTGTCGAACGAGCTGTCAAGTGATCTCAGTAGTGTCTTGACGATTTCATGCTTGGTGATCTCAGTGGCGCCGAGAGCACGAAGCTCATTTGTGATGTCAGTGAGGCGATCAAACGTGAGCTGGACATTCTCATTGTCGTTTCTCTTGAAGCGGTTGAAGAGGTTGCGAAGAACACTGATCCTTTGATCTCTCTGGGTTGAGACGCCTTCGTTGACCTTGGAGAGCCAGTCCCAGACTAGCTTCGACGTTTCAAGAGCACTCACACGGCCATACTGTCCTTTGGTCAGATGACCACAGATGATGTTCTTGGCAGTAGAATCCAGTTGAACGAACTTCTTGACATCAGTAGGGGTGACACCTTCACCAGTCTTGGGAACACCATTCTTGACGACATACCAGAGGTCGACATCAATGGCTTCAAGATGCATGGGCATCTTATTCTTCCAGTAGGGATATTCAGTTCCATCGAAGACGGGGCAAGCAGCAGAGACTTTGATTATCCATGCAATCGACATAGCTAAAACTCCAGGTGGTTAAACCGAATCACACAGAACAAGGGAGTACCTTTCTCTGATACCAACTGAAAGTGCTAGTTATCGACTAAAGGGGGGTGAATAGGCGATTTTTATGAAAGTCTTCAAAACTTGAGAGTTCGAAGACAAACAATAGAAATGAACCTATTGATATGCAGCGGAAGGTAAACTACACTAAGCAACCCATAGTCAAGTATGCAATGAAGTGAAAGCACGAAGACTGATAGCAGCTAGGTAGTAAGGATCAGGATGGAAGATGGTATGAAGCCAAACAATGATAGTAGTCACACAGTGAAGACAAATAGGTAAAGCAAACAGGCAATGACTTCACGAAGACAAACTGTAAGTAAGGAGAGGGAGAGGATAGAGCCAGTCACTTGTTGAGGACACGGGATTTGCTGGACCAGTTCTAGTTGTTGTGACAACTGTACGTCTGGTTAGGGAGGCTGAGATTCAACTCAGAAGACTGCGTCTTCACCTTATTCCCCTTGAGCTAAGGACACCCAGTCCTCGCCCAATCACTCTAGTAAGTCTTCAAGGTAGACTTCCAAACCTTCACAGACTTCGTTCACCGGCGATCCACAATGACTCTTGGATGCTCAGAACGCGACGCCTAACCGGCTGGAGGATTCACAGTCCTCAAGTGTAACAAGTCTTCAGGTCACGCGGACAGAAAGACTTCAGTGATGCCTAACACTCTTTGGCTCTGGGTGTTTGGGCTTTGTCCTCGCAAGGATTTCTCTCTCTCAAAAGCTTCGGAGGTGGGTTGCTCTCAAACGACAAAAGCCGTGCACTAACTCTAAGTAGCCACCAATTTATGGTGTAGGGGGGGGGCTATTTATAGCTACTAGGCAACCCGGCCTGATTTGTCCGAAATGACCCTGGGTCACTAAGGAACTGACACGTGTTCCAACGGTCAGATTTCAAACACACGCGGCAGCTTGACTTGGGCTACAAGTAAAGCTGACTCATCCAGCTCTGGATAAGATTTGCTCTCATTGTCTTCGCTCGAAGACATAGGATTTTGTTGAGCATCACTTCAGTCACTCTGACTTTGTTCACTGGGACCCGACTTAACAGTACGGTGGTTCCTGTGACTCAACAAAGAAGAAAAGGAAACAACGAAACAACTAAGTCTTTGCGCTCCATAGTCTTCATGCAATGTCTTCTCTTGTCATAGTCTTCAATGTGAATATCTTCACAGACCACCATTGCCTTGAATGTCTTCATACATTTTTAGGGGTCATCTCCGGTAGGTAAACCGAATCAATGAGGGACTATTACCTGTGTTATCCTGCAATTCTCACAAACACATTAGTCCCTCAACCAGGTTTGTCGACAATACTCCAAAACCAACTAGGGGTGGCATTAGATGCACTTACAAGTGGCTTAGAAGCAATGAGTCTAAGTGCAGCATCTGAGAACTTCGGCTTTGAAGCCCTAGCAAATAGCCTTGCAGGAGGTGAATAGTACTCATATGAATAAGCAGAAAAGTTCTTAGTTTTATGAACATAGCGGTTTGAAGAAACACGCTCATATTCATAAGTCTGAGTATGATTTCCCTGCAAAACATTGGCATTAGGGTGACTCAGGTGAGTCCTCTGTCTGTATGAAGCCTTTGGACCATATGAAGCCTTTGGTCTGGGATTTGTCTTCTTCCCAGGCGGTGGCATGATGACATTCACAGGAAGATTCTCAAGACAACTTTTGGGAACCCAGATCTTCTTCATAGGTGGCCCATTCCTGCAGTTAGTAACAATATACCTGGCAAACACCTCACCATTCTGATTCTTAAACAGTTTATAGTTTGCATCAAAGGATTCATCAATGATAATAGGGTTAGCACAAGTGAAGCCAGATAAGGTGGATGGATCCACTGAAGGTCCCTTTGCAGCAACCCATGTGGTTTTGGGGTACTACTCAGGCTTCCAGTAGGAGCCATCAACATTCCTTTTCCTCTCGAACCCAACACCCTCTTTCCTAGGGTTTCGGTTCAGAATCTGCTTTTTGAGGACATCGCACAGTGTCTGATGCCCTTTGAGACTTTTGTACATCCCTGTTTCAAGCAATGTCTTCAACCTAGCATTTTCATCAGCAATAGTAGTGGTATCCTCAGCAGAGGGGTTAGTTACCACATCAATAGTTGAAGATGTTGCAACAGTAGCAGCAGTAGAACATTCAGCAACAGAAGTAGCGTTATCACGCTCAAGGCATTTTAGACATGGTGGTTCAAGTCCTTCCTAAGTGGGACTGGTCTGTTGAGCGCGAAGTGACTCATTCCCTTTTTGAAGATCTTCATGAGCCGCTCTCAATTTCTCAAGCTCTTGCTTCCTTTGAAGATAATCATAGGAGAGCTTTTCATGAGTGGTTGAGAGCGTTTCATGAGGACTTTCAAGTTCCTGGTACTTAACATGAAGATTTTTTATGTCTTCAATTAAGGACTGAGAACGGGTCATTTCCGCGTCCAACAGGTCATCGCTTTTGTCTAACAGTTTTTGAGTATGTTCCATAGCTTTCTGTTGTTCAGTTGCAATTTTAGCAAGTGTTTTGTAGCTGGGTTTGGATTCACAATCAGAGTCATCTTCACTTGATGTTTGAAAGTAAGCATCGCGTGATTTTACCTTGGCACCATGTGCCATGAAGCCGTAGGTGGGAGCAGAGTCGTCCTTGTCATTAGCATCGGCGTTGGTGACGGGGCCATTGTCTTCAGTGTGGAAGATAGACTTGGCAACGTAGGTTGTAGCTAGAGCCATACTTGCAACGCCAGGGTCGGACTCCTCCTCAGACTCCACCTCCGCCTCCTCAGAAGCAGACTCCTCCTCTGAATCCATCTCCTTGCCAACAAAAGCACGAGCCTTGCCAGATGAGCTCTTCTTATGAGATGAAGACTTGGATGAGGACTTGGAAGAAGCTTTGAGGATTGCATCTTCTTCTTGTCATCAGAATCATATTCCTTGTTCTTCTTCTTCTTGTTGTTCTCATTGTCCCACTGTGGAACTCAGAGATGTAGTGTCCAGGTTTCTTGCACTTGTGACATGTTCTCTTGTTGTAGTCAGGAGTGGAAGCTTCATCATTTCTTGAGCTGGATCGTGAAGACTTTCTGAAGTCCTTCTTCTTAGTGAACTTCTGGATCCAATGATGTGTTGCCATCCTATGATGTTTTGAGTAGATTTCCTTTGTCTTTTGGGTTGATTGATGATCTAGATTGGTTTAAGTTGTATGTTTTATTTCGTGCTGTCCTATGGTGCCCTCCATGTCGCGCACACGTGTGGGATTCCCGCTGTAGGGTGTTGCAATACGTTCATGATTTGCTTATAGTGGGTTGCTAGAGTGACAGAAGCTTAAACCCGAGTAAGGGGGTTATTGCGTATGGGATAAAGGGGACTTCATACTTTAATGCTATGGTTAGGTTTTACCTTAATGATCTTTAGTAGTTGCGGATGCTTGCTAGAGTTCCAATCATAAGTGCATATGATCCAAGGAGAGAAAGTATGTTAGCTTATGCCTCTTCCTCATATAAAATTGCAATGACGACTACCGATCTTGTTAACAATTGCCTAGGACAATTCCGCACACCGATCCATCATTATTCCACACTCGTTGTTTATAATATATAGTAATATATTCTAACTTTATGTTAACAGCACCTTTTTATATTTTAGATCTCCGATATCATGCAAAGTTATCCTCTTCATACCCACAACATAGTTTATTTCTTGTTTCTAGATGGAAGCAAACGTTCGGTGTACGTAGAGTCGTATCAGTGGCACATAGGACTTGAGAGAATATTGATCTTACCTTTAGCTCCTTGTGGGTTCGACACTCCATACTTGTCACTTCCACGTTTGGAAATTGCTACGATGATTCCTTGCACTTGGGGATTATCAAGCTCTTTTTCCGGCGCCGTTGCCGGGGAGCAATAGAGTGGGATTGATATTCTTGTTTGTGCTTGTTTGCTTTCTTCACTAAGTAGATTTTTGTTTTCCCTTTTGTTTTTGTTTTCTTTAGTTGTGGGTGAAACAAACAAAAAATTTGCTTGCCCCTTATGCCTAAAAAGTTTTTCAAGAAGAGAAGTGATTGGAAAGTTATGCATTGGAGAAGTGAGGGTCGACCTTGAACACTTGTGTTCATGCTCATGGAAACAATGTAGAATTTTTCATGGAAGTTTCTCAAAAATAATTATCCCCTTGTATATATCCATTGTATTATAAAAATAATACGCCAAGATTTGGTTTTAGGATGCCTAGATTGCTTGTTTGCTATGTGCGGTGCATAAACAGAAACTTTTGCTGTAGCACGTGAATTTACATTTTTTACTGGTATATGCAAAAATTCTGAAATTTTTACACAGTACTTCTATGCAAAAAAAATTAGGTTGTCCTAATTTTTTTAGAATATTTGGAGTTACAGAAGTATACGAAGTTTCCAGATTACTACAGACTGTCCTGTTTTGGACAGGTTCTGTTTTCTAGGTGTTGTTCGCTTATTTCGATGAATCTATGGGTAGTATCGGGGGGTATGAAGCATGGTGAAGTTGGAATACAATAGATATAATGCTAATATGAAATTGGAATGAGTTTACAACAGTACCTAAAGGTAGTGATTTGCTTTATTATACTAACGGATCTCACAAGATTTTTTTTTAGTTTTGTGTGGATGAAGTGTTCGAAGATCGAGGAGTTATCGATATGAGAAGAATAAGGAGAGGCAAGAGTTCAAGCTTGGGGATGCCCAAGGCACCCCAAGTAAATATTTCAAGGTTACTCAAGCATCTAAGCTTGGGGATGCCCCGGTTGGCAACCCATCTTTCTTCTTCAACAATTATCGGTATACCTCGGTTTTTGTTTTGTTCACATGATATGCATCTTTTGTGTTTTTTTATTTTCCTTTATGCACCATGCTAGTATGAGATAGTCCTTCATTGATTTATAGAATGCTTCATGCGCTTCACTTAAATATTTTGAGTATGGCTTTATAGAATGCTCTTTGTGCTTCACTTAAATCTTTTGAGTATGGCTTTATAGAATGCTCTTTGTGCTTCACTTAAATCTTTTGAGTATGGATTTATAGAATGCTTCGTGTGCTTCACTTATATATTTTGAGCTTGGATATTGGTAAATATATATTAATTGTAGAGTGCTCCATGAACTTCACTTATATCTTTTGGAGTATGAGTAAAATTATCATTGGAATTGGGCTTGGAAGAGTATCATTAAAATATCATGCCTAGCTAAAAAGGCATTAAAGAAAAGCGCTTGTAGGGAGACAACCCAATATTTACCCCTACTATTTTTGTGTGTTATCATGACTATGCTACTGTAGTAATCATATTTTATAGCTTTTGGTTCAATAAAGTGCCAAGTAAGACCTTTGGGATGATCTGTGGTGGTAGTTGATTTGATCTTGCTGAAAACAGAAACTTTTGTGCTCATTGCCAGAATTTAAAAAATGACAAAAGCGTGCTTTTGATCTGAATTTTTTACAGAAGATTGATATACAAATTTGCTATGTTGTCCTAATTTTTCTGAATTTTTGGAGTAGCAGAAGTATGGTTCTTATTCAAAACATTACAAACTGTTCTGTTTTTGGCAGATTCTGTTTTCAATGCATAGTTTGCTTGTTTTCTAGTTTCTATGGCTTATATTTCTTAATATAAATTGTAGAAATGATATGGTACAGTAGGCATTGTGTGAGAAAAATTATGAATCTTATCTTGACAGTACCAAAGTGAATGATTTACTCTTTATCATACTGACCCATCTCACGAAGTTCCGTTAAGTTTTGTGTGATTGTAGTTTTCAAGTTTTGGGTGAGATATCGATATGAGGAGAATAAGGAGTGGAAATACCCTAAGCTTGGGGATGCCCAAGGCACCCCAAGGTAATATTCAAGGAAGACTCTAGCGCCTAAGCTTGGGGATGCCCCGGAAGGCATCCCCTCTTTCGTCTTCAAAACCAACGGTATACCTTACTCAGAGCTATATTTTTATTCGTCACATGATATGTGTTTTGCTTGGAGCGTATTTTCATTTTACTTGCTGTTTGAATAAAATCATTGGATCTGAAATCTTCAATGAGAAAGAGAGTCCTCCCATGGCTAGTTAATTATTTGACTACTCATTGATCTTCACTTATATCCTTTTGAAGTAGTTTTGTCATTTACTCTCGTGCTTCACTTGTATCCTATGAGCAAATGGTTGAATGAATTGAATATCATAAATCTAAAATTATATATGCTTCATATGCTTATCCCATGGGGAGTAATGAATTCACATATAAGAAGTATAGGTGGTAAAATTTATTGAAAGTTAGCAAACACAACATTGGTCACTTGAACAATTCATGAAAGAATATTGAAGGAAGAGAGATTTCACATATAAATATACTATATTGGACATCTTCTATGATTGTGAGCCCCATTAATTATTTTCAAACTTGAGCAAATTAGTTGAAGTTGGACAAGGAAGACAACGTAATGAGTTATGCTTGGGTATATTTGCATAGAAGTTATATTGTTATGGATCCTCTAACATGTGGTGCTTGCTTAGGATCTTTTGCTAGCCAAAATTTTGTACTAAGTAGAGATACTACTTGTGCATCCAAAACCCTTAAACCCCGTTTCATGCCATGAGTGTCCACCATATCTACCTATGGATTGAATAAGATCCTTCAAGTAAGTTGTCATCGGTGCAAAAAGCAATAAAAATTGCTCCTAAATATGTATGATCTTTTATTGTAAGGGAAAATAAGCGTTGTACGAACTTGTGATGGTAAAGAAATAAAAGCGACGAACTGCATAATAAAGGTTGCTATCACAAAGGGCAATACAACATGACGTTCCTTTGCATTAAGGGTTTGCAACGCATGACAACCTCTGCTTCCCTCTACGAAGGGCATATCTTTTACTTTCATGTATTTACTTTTATGCAAGAGTCAATAGTATTCCTTCTTATTTAAACCTCAATTATTCTTTAGTTGGCAAGCATCATGTGGTGGGGAATGATCCAAGCATATATAGCCATTCAAATATATTTGATCATGAATTATTATTGTTGACAATTATCTTTACAGTAAATAAGTTGGGAGGCGAAACATTAAACCCCTATCTTTCTCTTTGTTTGATGGATCCTATTTGTTCTCAAAATATGCTTTGAGTGTTAGCAATCATGGAATACTATATGATAGTTGAGTATGTGAAATTTGCTAAATCAAAGCTCTTACATAGACCCTTCCTGAAAATAAGATGAATTGCAATTGTTTGGTGACTGAAAGCCTAGTTTGTTAGTTTTCAAGAAACTTTATGGTCTATACTTTAACATGTGAATAGCTTGTTACTTGATCATGAGAAGTTTTATGAGATGAGATACTATTTATGATAAAGAATAATGCTAGAAAAAGTGTTTGGAACTATCATTGATCAAATTTATGCACTATGCTAGCATTCACACTTCATAAATTATTTCTTTTATCATTTACCTACTCGAGGACGAGCAGGAATTAAGCTTGGGGATGCAGATACGTCTCCGACGTATCTATAATTTATGAAGTAACCATGCCATGTTTACAACAATTTTATATGGTTTTGGTATGATTTGATTAGAACTAACTCAGACTGACGTTGTTCTCGGCATAACTACCCTGGTGTCGTTTTTTGTGCAGAAATAAAAGTTCTAGGGATGGGCTAAAAATTTACGATGACTTTTTATGGACCAAAAGAGAACCCCAAAGCACAAGAGTTGGACCAGAAGAGTCCCCAGGCGACGACAAGGTAGGGGGCGCACCCTACCCCCCAGGAGGGTGCTCCTACCTTGTCGCTGCCTCCTGGACCCCCTTGACATGAGACCGACGCCAAAAATTCCTATAAATACCGAAACCCCCAGAAATAAACCTAGATCGATAGTTCCACATCTGCAAGCCTCCGTAGCCACGAAAATCAATCTAGGCCCTCTCCGGCACCCTGCCGGAGGGGGCCATCATCACCGGAGGCCATGGAGGAGGATCCCGTAGGGGGTGATGGTAGCTGGAACTACGTCGGTATTTCCCCGGAGAGGGAGGGATGATGTAGCACAGTGACAGTAGAGTATTTCCCTCAGTTATGAAACCAAGGTATCGAACCAGTAGGAGAACCAAGCAACACAACGTAAACAACACCTGCACGCAAATAACAACACCTCGCAACGCGACGTGTTAAAGGGGTTGTCAATCCCTTTCGGGTAACGGCGCCAGAAATTGGCAAGTTGACGGGAGAAAGTTGTAATAGATCGCAAATAAAATAAAGTGCAGCAAAGTATTTTTGGTTTAATATATCTGAACAAAAAGGCAAAGGAAAAGTAAATCGCAAGGCAAATATATGAGAAAGAAGACCCGGGGGCCGTAGGTTTCACTAGTGGCTTCTCTCGAGAAAAATAGCAAACGGTGGGTAAACAAATTACTGTTGGGCAATTGATAGAACTTCAAATAATTATGACGATATCCAGGCAATGATCATTACATAGGCATCACGTCCAAGATTAGTAGTCCAACTCCTGCCTGCATCTACTACTATTACTCCACACATCGACCGCTATCCAGCATGCATCTAGTGTATTAAGTTCATGGAAAAACGGAGTAATGCAATAAAAACGATGACATGATGTAGACAAGATCCGTTTATCTATATGGCGGTAGATATAGATCCCATCTTTTTATCCTTAGTAGCAACGATACATACGTGTCGTTTCCCCTTCTGTCACTAGGATCGAGCACCGTAAGATCGAACCCACTACCGGGCACCTCTTCCCATTGCAATATAAATAGATCAAGTTGGCCAAACAAAACCCAAATATCGGCGAAGAAATACGAGGCTATAAGAGATCATGCATATAAGAGATCAAAGAAACTCAAATAACTTTCATGGATATAAAAAGATATGACTGATCATAAACTCGAAGTTCATCAGATCCCAACAAACACACCACAAAAGAGTTACATCATATGGATCTCCAAGTGACCATTGTATTGAGAATTCAGCGAGAGAGAGAGAGAGAAAGCCATCTAGCTACTAACTACGGACCCGAAGGTCTACAAAGAACTACTCACGCATCATCAGAGAGGTACCAATGGAAGTGGTGAACCCCTCCGTGATGGTGTCTAGATTGGATCTGGTGGTTCTGGACTCTGCGGCGGCTGGATGAATATTTCGACGCTTGTTCTAGGGTTTCTGGAATATTGTGGTATTTATAGAGAAAAGAGGCGGTCCGGGGGGCACCCAAGGTGGGCACAACCAACTAGGGCGCGCCAGGGCCTCCTGGCGCGCCCTGGTGGGTTGTGCCCCCCTCGGGGCACAACCAGGTGCAACCAGGGCCCATTGCCTTCCTTCTGGCCCATAAAAAATCATCGTGGAGTTTCGTGGCATTTATACTTCTTTTGATATTGATTTCCTGCGATGTAAAATACATGGAAAAAACAGCAACTGGCACTTGGGCACTATGTCATTAGGTTAGTACCAAAAATTGATATAAAATGACTATAAAATGATTATAAAACATCCAAGATTGATAATAAAACAACATGGAACAATCAAAAATTATAGATACGTTGGAGACGTATCAGCATCCCCAAGCTTAACTCCTACTCGCCCTCGAGTAGGTAAATGGTAAAAACAGAAATTTTCATGTGGAGTGATGTTCATCAAGTCATATCATATTCTTTTCTTTATAGCATGGACATTTGGACTTTTATGTGATTCAAAGCAATAGTCTAGTTTTGACATAATAATTTAGATACTCAAGCATATCAACAAGCAACCATGTCTTTCGAAATATCAACGCTAAAATAAGTTATCCCTAGCCCATCATGCTCAAACATTGATCCATTCATGAAACACACTCGAATATTAACTACACCCAATACTTGAGCACGATCATATTGCCTCCTAGTTGGTCCTTTTTATGAGAGAAGATGGAGACTCAAATTTCAAAATAAAAATTGCATAAAGTAAAAGAAAGGCCCTTCGCAGAGGGAAGTAGGGATTTGTAGAGGTGCCAGAGCTCAAAGCGAAAAAATAGAGATAAAAACATTTTGGGAGGTGTATCCATCCCACCAACGAAAACGACTTAGAGTTCCCAACACTTTCCATGCTAGATATGCCATAGGCAGTTCCCAAACAGAAAATAAAGTTTATTCCTTTTTCCACCATTCTTTCACTTTCCATGGCTAGCCGTATCCATGGGTGCCCTCCATACCAACACTTTCCAAGGAATTTATAATTTGACAACATAAAGTAAATATTTTTTTGCATTTCGGGACTGGGCATCCCTAAAACCTTTGCCTTACTCTCGTGCAATGACAAGTGAATAAACACTCATCTTGAGAATAACACATCTAGCATGGAAATTATTAGCCACCCGTTACCGTTCCGCGAGCGGAACAAACACACAAAAGAGAAATTTATTTTGAAAATTAGAGATGGCACATGCAAATTTGCTTAGAACGGCAAAAGAGTACCACACGTAGGTAGATGTAGTGGACTCACGTGGCAAAACTGGTTTAAATGATTTTGGATGCACAAGTAGAGGTCATACTTAGTGCAAAATGAAGGCTAGTAAAAGATTGGGAAGCGACCAACCAAGAAACGAATAATCTCATAAGCAAGCATTAAGCATAATTAACACCGAATAATGCACCACAAGTAGGATATAATTTTCATTGCATGATTATTGACTTTCTTGCATGCATAGGGAATCACAAACCTTAACACCAATATTCTTACTAGAGCACAATTACTCATCAACATAACTCACATATCACATCATCATATCTCAAAACTATTACTAAGAATCAAGTTTATTTTGTCCAATGATCTTCATGACATTTTCTTTTACTTTATCCTTCTTGGATATCTATCACTTTGGGACTAATTTTTATGTGTTGCTTTTCATAAGCTCAAACAAATATAAGTGAAGATCATGAGCATAAAAAAAATTCTTTCTCTCAAAATAATTTAAGTGAAGCAAGAGAGAATTTCTTCAAAATTTTACTAACTCTCAAATAAATGTAAGTGAAGCAAGAGAGCATTTCTTCAAAAATAACAAAGCACACCGTGCTCAAAAATATATAAGTGAAGCACTAGAGCAAGTCCTAGCTCATAAAAGATTTAAGTGAAGCAAAGAGAGCAATTCTAACAAGTCATGATATAATTTTGGCTCTCTAAAAAAAGGTGCGTCCAGCAAGGATTGATGACTTCAAACACAAAATAAAACAAGCAAAGACACATATCATACAAGACACTCCAAGCAAAACACATATCATGTGAAGAATAAAAATATAGCCTCGAGTAAAATACCGATAGTTGTTGGAAGAAAGCGGGGATTCCACTCGGGGGCATCCCCAAGCTTAGTTGGTTGCTCATTTTTGGATAATAGCTTGGGATTCCAGGGCATCCCCAAGCTTACACTCTTACATACTTCCTTCATCCATCGTAAGATAACCCAAAACTTGAAAACTTCAATCACACAAAACTCAACAAAACCTTCGTGAGATCCGTTAGTGTAAGAAAAATAAACAACTACTATAAGTGATGTTTCAAACCAATTCATATTTTGTTTTTGTATTATATCTACTGTATTTCAACTTTTCTATGGCAAAAACTCATCAAAGAAAACCATAGAGCCATCAAAATAAGCACACAACACAAAGAAAACAGAATCTGTCAAAACAGAACAGTCTGTAGCAATCTGATTTGTTCGAATACTTATGGAACTCCAAAAATTCTGAAAAACTAGGACAACCTGGATAATTTGTATATTGATCTTCTGCAAAACTAAATAGCATTTTATCACGTTCTGGTGAATTTTAACAATTATTTTCGTGAGCACAAAGTTTCTGTCTTTTTCAGCAAGATCAAACAATTATCACCCAAGAAGATCCTATTGGTTCTACTTGGCACAAACACTAATCAAACATTAAAAACACAATCATAACAGTAGAATGATTGTGCTAACACTCAAGAATAGAAAGCAAAAAGCAAAAATAAATTTTATTCATTGGGTTGCCTCCCAACAAGCACTATAGTTTTACGCCCTTAGCTAGGCATATAGTAAGGATCTAAGTTTTGTCATCCTTCTTCTTAATTTTCTTGGGGGTATTCTTATCAGGAGGCTTTGTAAACACAACATAAAACATATTATCCATAGAAACTTTAGCATTCCTTAGTTGATTTTCATCATAACCCCTTTGATTTCCCGCTACAATCCAAGAATAGTGTTGATTAACATTATTAAAAACTTGCTGGATTATATCTAGAACGGGGACCTCCTTTTTAATATTCTCATCAAAGATCTTATTATCCCCAAGTAAATGCCTTAGAGCATAGTCACTATTGTAAAGAATTTCGTCTATCACGGGTTTTTCACGATTCATACCATAAAAATCAAAGATTTCCCTAGCTTCCCGAATTATGCAGTCTAACTCGTTCATAAGAACGAGAGTGGCCTACTTTTTGGCTCTAGGATTCTTTATTTCGGGAAGCTCAAAAAACAATCTTTGCAAAGTAGGATGGGTATGGATAAATTTGCTTTCAAGTTTCACAACTAGTGCTGAAATAGCATCCGCGTAGGATCTAGTAGTTTTAAGTATAGGAGCATCATTAAGACTTAGATTCCCAATACAATTGAAAAATTATTGGATACGTTATTTTCCCATAACGTCCCCTTGCCCCCAAGATAAAAGTTTTAGCATCTAGATTGCGTATACGTCCCATCTAAGGAGTCAGGCCATCATCTGTTGGTGCGATACCGAAATCACTAATGATTGCAAGCAAAGGATAGATCCGACGAGAAAACGGCGAATGGAAAAAAGAGAGGCGAATAAAACGACAAAATTTTGTGAAGTGGGGGAGAGGAAAACGAGAGGCAAATGGCAAATAATGTAAATTGCAAGGAGATGAGATTTGTGATTAGGAACCTGGTTATGTTGAAGATCCTCCCCAGCAACGACGCTAGAAATTCTCCTTGATGGTAGCTGGAACTACGTCGGTATTTCCCCGGAGAGGGAGGGATGATGTAGCACAGCGACGGTAGAGTATTTCCCTCAGTTATGAAACCAAGGTATCGAGCCAGTAGGAGAACCAAGCAACACAACGTAAACAAAACCTGCACGCAAATAACAACACCTCGCAACCCGACGTGTTAGAGGGGTTGTCAATCCCTTTCGGGTAATGGTGCCAGAAATTGGCAAGTTGACGGGAGAAAGTTGTAATAGATCGCAAATAAAATAAAGTGCAGCAAAGTATTTTTGTATTTTTGGTTTAATAGATCTGAATAAAAATGCAAAGGAAAAGTAGATCGCAAGGCAAATATATGAGAAAGAAGACCCGGGGGCCGTAGGTTTCACTAGTGGCTTCTCTCGAGAAAAATAGCAAATGGTGGGTAAACAAATTGCTGTTGGGCAATTGATAGAACTTCAAATAATTATGACGATATCCAGGCAATGATCATTACATAGGCATCACGTCCAAGATTAGTAGACCGACTCCTGCCTGCATCTACTACTATTACTCCACACATCGACCGCTATGCAGCATGCATCTAGTGTATTAAGTTCATGGAAAAACGGAGTAATGCAATAAGAACGATGACATGATGTAGACAAGATCCGTTTATCTATATGGCGGTAGATATAGATCCCATCTTTTTATCCTTAGTAGCAACGATACATACGTGTCGTTTCCCCTTCTGTCACTGGGATCGAGCACCGTAAGATCGAACCCACTACCGGGCACCTCTTCCCATTGCAAGATAAATAGATCAAGTTGGCCAAACAAAACCCAAATATCGGAGAAGAAATACGAGGCTATAAGAGATCATGCATATAAGAGATCAAAGAAACTCAAATAACTTTCATGGATATAAAAATATATGACTGATCATAAACTCGAAGTTCATCATATCCCAACAAACACACGGCAAAAGAGTTACATCATATGGATCTCCAAGAGACCATTGTATTGAGAATTCAGCGAGAGAGAGAAAGCCATCTAGCTACTAAGTACGGACCCGAAGGTCTACAAAGAACTACTCACGCATCATCGGAGAGGCACCAATGGAAGTGGTGAACCCCTCCGTGATGGTGTCTAGATTGGATCTGGTGGTTCTGGACTCTGCAGCGGATGGATGAATATTTCGACGCTTGTTCTAGGGTTTCTGGAATATTGTGGTATTTATAGAGCAAAGAGGCGGTCCGGGGGCACCCAAGGTGGGCACAACCCACCAGGGGGCGCCTGGGCCTCCTGGCGCGCCCTTGTGAGCTGTGCCCCCCTCGGGGCACCCCCCACGTGCAACCAGGGCCCATTGCCTTCCTTCTGGCCCATAAAAAATCATCGTGGAGTTTCGTGGCATTTGGACTTCGTTTGATATTGATTTCCTGCGATGTAAAAAACATGGAAAAAACATCAACTGGCACTTGGCACTATGTCAATAGGTTAGTACCAAAAAATGATATAAAATGACTATAAAATGATTATAAAACATCCAAGATTGATAATAAAACATCATGGAACAATCAAAAATTATAGATACGTTGGAGACGTATCAGGGGGCCATCATCACAATGGAGGCCAAGGACCAGTGGGAGAACCTCTCCCTATCTAGGGGGGAGGCCATGGAGGAGGAAGCAAAAGGGGGAGACATCTCGGTGGCGCCGGAGTGCCGCCGGGGGAACCATCGCCGCGGTGATCGTCTTCATCAACATCACCTTCCTCATCTCTTTTACACGGTCCATTCTCCCGCACCCCGCTGTAATCCCCTACTTGAACACGGTCCTTTATGCCACATATTATGATCCAATGATGTGTTTCCATCCTATGATGTTTTGAGTAGATTTCCTTTGTCTTTTGGGTTGATTGATGATCTAGATTGGTTTGAGTTGTATGTTTTATTTTGGTGCTATCCTATGGTGCCCTCTGTGTCGCGCACACGTGTGGAATTCCCGTTGTAGGGTGTTGCCATACTTTCACGATTCTCTTATAGTGGGTTGCTTGAGTGACAGAAGCTTAAACCCAAGTAAGGGGGTTGTTGCGTATGGGATAAAGTGGACTTGATACTTTAATTCTATGGTTGGGTTTTACCTTAATGTTCTTTAGTAGTTGCGGATGCTTGCTAGAGTTCCAATCATAAGTGCATATGATCCAAGGAGAGAAAGTATGTTAGCTTATGCCTCTCCCTCATATAAAATTGCAATGACGACTACTGATCTTGTTAACAATTGCCTAGGACAATTCCGCACACCGATCCATCATTATTCCACACTCGCTATTTATAATATATAGTAATATATTCTAAATTTATGTTAAGAGCACCTATTTTTGTATTTTAGCTCTCTGATATCATGCAAAGTTATCCTCTTCATACCCACAACGTAGTTTATTTCTCGTTTCTAGATGGAAGCAAACGTTCAGTGTACGTAGAATCGTATCAGTGGCAGATAGGACTTGAGAGAATATTGATCTTACCTTTAGCTGCTTGTGGGTTTGACACTCCATACTTATCACTTCCACATTTGGAAATTGCTACAATGATTCCTTGCACTTGGGGATTATCACCCTCCTCGCCTACTACATCACATTCGATTCGAGTTTTGATTCGATCCACGTTAGGGGAACGGGGAATCGGGGTAAACACCATAGAAGCGACCATAACATCGTCATGACTTCCAGTACATATGTGAAGTTCCAGATCCGGATTGAGTACAATAGTAAAGGGGATTAGGGTTCATCTTACATAGTACGCAGATATCTTAGCCTCGGGCACCCTAGAGGCGATTGGAGTGGCGGGCGGCCTTGGTCTTCTCCTGCACCACTATCTCTTCTTCCTTGCTGGAGTCCACCTTGATTGGCATGCTTCAGTTTCCTAGCTCCGGTGCCCTCACAATCATCGCCACCGCATCCTCTTCTTCCCCTTCCATAGGCATAGTGTTGGAAACATAGTATTTCAAAAAAAATCCTACGATCACGCAAGATCTATCTAGGAGAAGCATAGCAACGAGCAGGGAGAGTGTGTCCACGTACCCTCGTAGATTGAAGGCGGAAGCGTTTAGTAACGCAGTTGATGTAGTCGAACATCTTCGCGATCCAACCGATCAAGTACCGAACGCACGGCACCTCGGCGATCTGCACACGTTCAGCTCGGTGACGTCCCTCAAACTCTAGATCCAGCAGAGGCCGAGGGAGAGTTTCGTCAGCACGACAGCGTGTTGACGATGATGATGAAGTTACCGACGCAGGGCTTCGCCTAAGCACTACGACAATATGACCGAGGTGGAAAACTGTGGAGGGGGGCACCGCACACGGCTAAGAAATCAACTTGTGTGTCTATGGGGTGCCCCCTACCCCGTATATAAAGGAGGGGAGGAGGGGGCCGACCGGCCTCAAGGGTCGCGCCCAAGGGGGGGTCCTACTCCTACTAGGAGTAGGTTCCCCCTTTTCCTAGTCCAACAAGGAGGGGAAGGACGGAGGAAGGGGAGAGAAGGAAGGAGGGGGCGCCGCCCCCACCCCTTGTCCAATTCAGACTGGGGGAGCACGTGCCACCTCCTGGCCAGCCCTCTCTCCTTTAAGGCCCATGGTGGCCCATTAACTTCCCGGGGGGGTTCCGGTAACCCTCCGACACTCCGGTTTTATCCGAAACTCTACAGAACACTTCCGGTGTCCGAACAACATCGTCCAATATATCAATCTTTATGTCTCGACCATTTCGAGACTCCTCGTCATGTCCGTGATCTCATCCGGGACTCCGAACAACCTTCGGTACATCAAATCACATAAACTCATAATACCAATCGTCATCGGACATTAAGCATGCGGACCGTACGGGTTCGAGAACTATGTAGAATTGACGGAGACACTTCTCTGGTCAATAACCAACAACGGAACCTGGATGCTCATATTGGTTCCTACATATTCTACGAAGATCTTTATCGGTCAAACCGCACAACAACATACGCTGTTCCCTTTGTCATCGGTATGTTACTTGCCCGAGATTCAATCGTCGGTATCATCATACCTAGTTCAATCTTGTTACCGGCAAGTCTCTTTACTCGTTCCGTAGTGCATCATCCCGCAACTAACTCATTAGTCACATTGCTTGCAAGGCTTATAGTGATGTGCATTACCGAGAGGGCCCAGAGATACCTCTCCGAAAATCGGAGTGACAAATCCTAATCTCGATCTATGCCAACTCAACAAACACCATCCGAGACACCTATAGAGCATCTTTATAATCACCCAGTTACATTGTGATGTTTGATAGCACACTAAGTGTTCCTCTGGTATTCGGGAGTTGCATAATCTCATAGTCATAGGAACATGTATAAGTCATGAAGAAAGTAATAGCAATAAACTAAACGATCATAGTGCTAAGCTAACGGATGGGTCTTGTCCATAACATCATTCTCTAATGATGTGATCCCGTTCATCAAATGACAACACATGTCTATGGCTAGGAAACTTAACCATCTTTGATTAACGAGCTAGTCTAGTAGAGGCATACTAGGGACACTCTGTTTGTCTATGTATTCACACATGAACTATGTTTCCGGTTAATACAATTCTAGCATGAATAATAAACATTTATCATGATACAAGGAAATATAAATAACAACTTTATTATTGCCTCTAGGGCATATTTCCTTCAGTCTCCCACTGCACCAACTGATAGCTCCACCATTCAATATAAATACGTATCCGGTTTGTGACTTAGAGTCATCTGGATCAGTGTCAAAGCTTGCATCGACGTAAACATTTACGACGAGCTCTTTGTCACCTCCATAAACGAGAAACATATCCTTAGTCCTTTTTAGGTATTTCAGGATGTTCTTGACCGCTGTCCATTGATCCACTCCTGGATTACTTGGTACCTCCCAACTAAACTAATAGCAAGGCACACATCAGGTCTGGCACACATCACTGCATACATGATAGAACCTATGGCTGAAGCATAGGGAATGACCTTCATTTTCTCTCTATCTTCTGCAGTGGCCAGGCATTGAGTCTGACTCAACTTCACACCTTGCAACACAGGCAAGAACCCTTTCTTTGTTTGATCCATTTTGAACTTCTTCAAAACTTTATCAAGGTATGTGCTTTGTGAAAGTCCAATTAAGCGTCTTGATCTATCTCTATAGATCTTGATGCCCAATATATAAGCAACTTCACCGAGGTCTTTCGTTGAAAAATTCTTATTCAAGTATCCTTTTATGCCATTCAGAAATCAGTATCATTTCCGATCAACAATATGTCATCCACATATAATATCAGAAATGCTACAAAGCTCCCACTCAGTTTCTTGTAAATACAGGCTTCTCCAAAAGTTTGTATAAAACCATATGCTTTGATCACACTATCAAAGCGTATATTCCAACTCCGAGAGGCTTGCACCAGTCCATAAATGGATCGTTGGAGCTTGCACACTTTGTTAGCACCTTTTGGATCAACAAAACCTTCTAGTTGCATCATATACAACTCTTCTTTAAGATATCCATTAAGGAATGCAGTTTTGACATCCGTTTGCCAAATTTCATAATCATAAAAGGCGACAATTGCTAACATGATTCGGACGGACTTAAGCCTCGCTACAGGTGAGAAAGTCTCATCGTAGTCAACTCCTTGAACTTGTCGAAAACCTTTCGCAACAAGTCGAGCTTTGTAGACAGTAACATTACCGTCAGCGTCAGTCTTCTTCTTAAAGATCCATTTATTCTCTATGGCTTGCCGATCATCGGGCAAGTCAACCAAAGTCCATACTTTGTTCTCATACATGGATCCCATCTCAGATTTCATGGCCTCAAGCCATTTCACGGAATCTGGGCTCATCATCGCTTCCTCATAGTTCGTAGGTTCGTCATGGTCAAGTAACATGACTTCCAGAACAGGATTACCATACCACTCTGGTGCGGATCTTACTCTGGTTGACCTACAAGGTTGGGTAGTAACTTGATCAGAAGTTTCATGATCATCATCATTAGCTTCCTCACTAATTGGTGTAGGAATCACAGGAACTGATTTCTGTGATGAACTACTTTCCAATAAGGGAGCAGGTATAATTACCTCATCAAGTTCTACTTTCCTCCCACTCACTTCTTTCGAGAGAAACTCCTTCTCTAGAAAGGATACATTCTTAGCAACAAATATCTTGCCTTCGGATCTGTGATAGAAGGTGTACCCAACAGTTTCCTTTGGGTATCCTACGAAGACACATTTCTCCGATTTGGGTTCGAGCTTATCAGGTTGAAGCTTTTTCACATAAGCATCTGATACGTCTGCAACGTATCTACTTTTCCAAACACCTTTGCCCTTGTTTTGGACTCTAACTTGCATGATTTGAAAGGAACTAACCCGGACTGGCGCTGTTTTCAGCAGAACTGTCATGGTGTTATTTTTGTGCAGAAATAGAAGTTCTCAGAATGACCTGAAAATCCACGGAGACACGTTTTGGAATTAATAAAAAATACTGGCAAAAGAATCAACACCAAGGGGCCCAAACCCTATCCACGAGGGTGGAGGGCGCGCCCACCCCACGGGGGGCGCCCCCTGCCTCATGGGCCCCCTGAGGCTCCACCGACGTCAACTCCAACTCTATCTATTCACGTTCGGGGAGAAAAAAATCAGAGAGAAGGATTCATCGCGTTTTACAATACGGAGCCGCCTCCAAGCCCTAATCTTCCTCGGGAGGGCTGATCTGGAGTCCGTTAGGGGCTCCGGAGAGGGGCATCCGTCGCCGTCGTCATCATCAACCATCCTCCATCACCAATTTCATGATCCTCACCATCGTGTGTGAGTATTCTCATCGTAGGCTTGCTGGACGGTGATGGGTTGGATGAGATTTACCATGTAATCGAGTTAGTTTTGTTAGGGTTTGATCCCTAGTATCCATTATGTTCTAAGATTGATGTTGCTATGACTTTGCTATGCTTAATGCTTGTCACTAGGGCCTGAGTGCCATGATTTCAGATATGAACCTATTATGTTTTCATGAATATATGTGAGTTCTTGATCCTATCTTGCAAGTCAATAGTCACATACTATGTGTTATGATCCGGCAACCCCGAAGTGACAATAATCGGGACCACTCCCGGTGATGACCGTAGTTTGAGGAGTTCATGTATTCACTAAGTGTTAATGCTTTGGTCCGGTACTCTATTAAAAGGAGGCCTTAATATCCCTTAGTTTCCAATAGGACCCCGCTGCCACGGGAGGGTAGGACAAAAGATGTCATGCAAGTTCTTTTCCATAAGCACGTATGACTATATTCGAAATACATGCCTACATTACATTGATGAACTGGAGCTAGTTCTGTGTCACCCTATGTTATAACTGTTGCATGAGGAATCGCATCCGACATAATTATCCATCATTGATCCATTGCCTACGAGCTTTTCACATATTGATCTTTGCTTAGTTACTTTTCCATTGCCACTGTTACGATTACTACAAAAACTGCTACTGTTACTTTTGCCACTGTCACCGTTACTTCCATACTACTTTGCTACTAAATACTTTGCTGCAGATATTAAGTCTTTCAGGTGTGGTTGAATTGAAAACTCAATTGCTAATACTTGAGAATATTCTTTGGCTCCCCTTGTGTCGAATCAATAAATTTGGGTTGAATACTCTACCCTCGAAAACTATTGCGATCCACTATACTTGTGGGTTATCAAGACTATTTTCTGGCGCCGTTGCCGGGGAGCATAGCTCTATTCTTTGAGTCACTTGGGATTTATATCTGTTGATCACTATGAGGAACTTGAAAGATGAAAGAAGCAAGATTTATCCCTCAACTACGAGGGGAGGTAAGGAACTGCCATCTAGCTCTGCACTTGATTCACCTTCCGTTATGAGTAAATTTGCGACACCTACACCTGCTATTGATTCTGATATGTCGCGTGTTATCGATGATGCCACTTCTGCCATGCATGATGCTTATGATGAAACTACTTCTATGCTTGATAATACTGTGCCACTAGGTGAATTTCTTGATAAACAACTTGCTAGGGTTAGAGAGAATGAAATTATTGAAACAGGTAATATTGATGAAAGTGATGATGAAGATTCTCCCCCTAGATATGAATTGCCTGATGTGCCTAATGGTTATGTTATGGATGAAGAAACTGCTAGAGACCTTTTTGCTTGCAAAGATAGATATGATCTTAAGAAACTGTTAGCTAAGCTGAAAGAAAAGTCTTTGAATGCTAGAATGAAATATGACCCTGCTTTTGCCACTTCACCTATCTGTATTTCTGATAAGGATTATGATTTCTCTGTCGATCCTGAGTTAATTACTTTGGTTGAATCTGGTCCTTTTTATGGCTATGAATCTGAAACTGTTGTGGCACATCTTACTAAATTGAATGATATAGCCACCCTATTCATTCATGAGGAAAAAATTCGTTACTACTATATCCTTAACTTATTTCCGTTCTCATTAAAGGGTGATGCTAAAACATGGTTTAATTCTCTTGCTCCTGGTTGTGTGCATA